>NC_136261.1:128757478-128967478 GCF_964187855.1 Myxine glutinosa
TCTCAAGGACAGCATCTATTATTAATATTACGTATGCAGCCTGTGGCTGTCGGTTGCATCAATTCTGGGAGTGCTGATGCAATGCCCCCTTTTCCAGTAAGCTGGTCCTCATTTTCCCAACCTCAGAAGGACGACAGGCTGAATCAACCCACCTGGTGTTATTTAACAGCACGACAGGGGCTCAAACTCAAGACCCTAAGATCTTAAGCCAGCCACCTTAACCGTTAAGCCAACACCAGGCTTAAGGACAGCAATGAAAATAATGTTGAACATTCCTGGTGTTGTCCCTGGTGAATAAGTCCCTGGTGTTGGGCTAGCGGTTAGGGTGCCGGCTTAGGATCCTATGATCCTGGGTTCGAATCCCGGTCGATCGCTGAATTAACGCCAGGGGGGTTGACTCAGCCTGTCATCCTTCCGAGGTCGGCTAATCGAGTACCAGTTCACTGGTAATTCCCTGTTTGTCGTTAAAGGCGGCAAAAAGGGTTGGCGTCTGGAAGGGCATTCGGCCGTAAAACATTGCTTCAAAAAGGGGACCGAAAAACAACAACAACCACGGTTCCCAAAAAAGGCCAACCCCCGCTTTGCGGGGAAAAATGGCCTCTAAAGGTGGTTATATATATTTTAAATATATAATGAGAAAAACGACATTACACTACGGATGGACTGAAAAAATTAAAGCAAGAGTTGTTCGACTTCTAAGAAATAAAATCCCTTCCTTCAAAAAGAATGTGTATTTTTTGTGCATTGCACCTTCACACATTTATGTCAAGGTTTAAGTCAATTTCTCTAAGATTGTGGGGCCTTCAGTCAGCCTGCTCTGCTTGCAATGTGAAGGCTAACTGCGTTTCATTGATCACGTATACATATTTAAGAAAATTAATTTGTCAATTTGACAAATGAACATGTACATCATAATCATAATCTCATTGAAGTGCAAAATTGTTTTGTGCAACAACCATAAATTCCATAAACTTTCTAAGTACGGACAGTCAAAACAACTTTCTAAGTACGGACACTAAGTACGGAATTTCTAAGTACGGACACAGAGGTTGTACGGACTCCCTTTCTGGAGTTGTTGAGGGAAGACCATGCCCCGAAACAGTACTAAACTTTTATGACGAAAGGCAGAAATGTGCTCTTAACCATATTTGTAAAAATTACAAGAAATTCAAATTGTAATGCTGTTATGGTACATTATAATGTGATTTCATAAAACATGTTGATGAGAATGAATAATCAGATGTGCTTATACGCATGTGTGATCGTAGCAAGCAAAATATCCCTTCCTCTGGACAAAGTAGCACAAAATTAAATACTGCATTTACTGCTTAATGGTTACAATAAATTACTTTTTTTTTTTTTTCAATGCACAAGGACGTGTGGGATGTTTCAAAACATAAAATGTTGTCAATGCATTCCAGCAAATGACAGTCCATGGTTGGGATTGTCAACAACATTTTCAACAAATATTTCATTTTGAATTTTTCTTTCAATCCTGACAAATGTCACACTTTCAAACTCTTTCCAAAAAGTCCGTTTGGCAAACCCTCCCATATACTTTCTTAACAATCCTCTTGAAGCAGTTCAGTCATTTAAAGGTTCAGGCATCACTATCAACCATGATGTCCATTGGACAAACCACACTTCCAAGTTGGATTCTAAAACCACTCACTGACTGGGCATCCGACATGCAAAGTCATTCCTGTGCCAGTCTGAGCTTTTCACAATCTACAAGGCCTTCATCTACAGATTAATGGAATACTGCTCTCCCCTTTGGTTGGGCTGGCACCCCCTGCGTCACACCTTGCTCAGCTTAGCACCATACAAAACCAAGGTTTTCAAAACCATTTTAATCTCCTGTGATGAAGCTGATTCTCTGGGCCGATCATTTTCACATATCAGACAGGTCAGTGGTCTCTGTCTTCTACTTCCTCCTTACTAGTGTTGCACTCTCTGCTCTTTCCGTGCTCTGTCCCTCTCAGGTTCCGCAGGGTGCATGTAGTCTGCCATCAACCACCTATTGAAACTCTCCAAATCCAGAATCACTGCTAACCTCCACTCATCTGTTCTTCTTTTGTCCCACCTATGTAACCAAATTTCACATTCTCATTCTTCTCTTCAGGGCTTCAAGACAGCTGTTAACCCACACCTCATTGCCTCTAAACCCACACCTCATTGCCTCTAAACCCACCTCTTTCAAGGTTTCCAGTTTTTTTTTTCCTTGCTGAGAGTCTGCTGCTGTATCCATCCTGTCAACCCCATGTATCCTCCCTTAGTCCTCATTCCTCATTTGAACAAGTCTCGCTCTATTTTGTCCCTCAACCCTGCTGTTTTACCCCTATATTTCTACTGTTCCTTTTGTTCTGTCACATTATGATTAATTCTATGTTCCAGCTCCTCTCCAAGCCTCAACATTGAATACAGAAAACTAGAACGGCAATCTTCGATGTCATGAGGTCAACCAATATGCCTCTGCTCACATTATTTCATCATTATACATACTTGTACCAAGTTTGATATAAATCTCTTCAGCTGTTCTCATGTATCACATTTTTACCTGACATGACCTGTGACCTTTGATGCCAAAATCGAATCAGTTCATCTTTTCATCATGATATATACTTGTACCAGGTTTGGTGAAAATCCCATCACTGGTACACAAGTTAGCGCAGTAACAGATTTTTGTTTTTTTTACCTAACAGGACCACTGACCTTTGACCTACTGACCTAATTATTGTTTCACCATTATACACATTTGTACTAAGTTTGACTTAGCCGTTAGGTTATTGAGGTAACAAAAACTTATTACAGACTCTGACCTTTAATCTATTGACCTCAAAATCTAATCAGTTCATCTGTACATTATTATACACACGTGTACCAAGTTTGACTTAGATTCCTTCAGCAGTTCTTAAGTTATCGTGGTAACAAAAAAATTGCAACTTACCATGACCCCTGACCTTTGACCTTTTGACGCTAAAACCTAATCAGTTCACCTTTGCATCATAATATATAATTATACCAAGTTTGGTGAAAATCCCATGACTGGATCACAAGTTAGCTCTGTAACAAACTTCACCTAAAGGGACATTTGACATTTGACCTTTGTCTTCTCGACCCCAAAATCTAGCTAGTTCATCATTACGTTATGCATACCTGTACCACGTTTGACTTGGATCCCTTCAACCATCCTCAAATTATCGTGGTAACAAAAGCCTATTAAGCACGGATGCATGGACGGACAAGGCGAAAACATAGTCTCCGGGCGACTTCAGTGGCGGAGGGATAAGAAAAGCCAATGAAGCAAAATATTTGGACAATTAAACCATTGACATCTCGTAACACTTACCCATGCCAATAAAAAGTGAAAGCAGCTTACCTCCAAATCAATTTATAAATTAATTTTCTTAATCCATAAAGAACGAGAATTAGACTCAGAGCGCATCCCTCCGCTAGGCTGAAAAGTTTACATTTTGTATCCCACTGCTGGGCCAGATCTGGATTCGGACCTGAACCAAAATATAATCACTTGTTGTTATCACTTACCACAACTCATCCACAAAGTTTTGTCATAATTTTTCCACAACATTTTGAAATATCATGGTATATATGTATCATTTTTGGCATCATATTTGAAGAGTGAATAATCACTTCTTTAAAAATCTCAGATCCAGATCCGGATTCCAATCTTCAACAAAATCTAATCATTTCGTCCTTGTCACATACCCAACCCCCCCCCCCCCCCCCCCACCAAATTTCATCCGAATCGGTCTATAATTTTTAGAGATATCCTGTTCACAGAGACAAACAGACAGACAGGGGTGAAAACATAACCTCCATCCACCTTTGGTGGCGGAGGTAAAAATACCGATATCGCAACTTCAGGTTTGTAGGACAATTAAAAAGTGAATATAAAACCACATCCAATGTGATGGATCAGATACACATTAAATTCACAAAGTTTAACATCTATAACCTAAACTGTTTGAGCAAAAGAGATCATATTCAGTTTTTGTCGAGGGAAAGCATATAAGGAATCAAAGGAAGACACAACTGCACCCTAACAGAGTGATTACTTAATACCGACAATGGAAAAGTAGTGTTATAAAGACCAGAGTCAGGTTCCATCAGCAGAAAAATAGGGACAATTACTTTTCTCAATCAAATTCTGGCAGGTATGCAAACTGCCATGAGAACAGAAGGTAAACGAGAAGGCAAACATGAGAAAAGAAGGTAAAGTGACATTTCAGGTGAGAGTACTTCCTCATAACAAGAGGATTGCTTGCCTACTTTGAAGGTCTCGCGCTGAAAATGTCGGTTCACATTATTTTCCCAAGGCGGTTTGCATACCTCTGGCAATATTTGGTCGAACTAATTTGTTGTTCCCGATACCTTAAATCTGATTTTCGATTTGGTAATTACAATTCATGGGTCATGAGGCGAAGCAATTTGATCAAATTTATGCTTGATCAATACCAAGGTCTGCCCGCAAAACAGCCTTGCAAGGCAATCGATATTTGGCATGGAGTACCATAACGACAATGCAAGTAGCAAAGACAGCTCAATGTAGTCTTCAAAAATAGTGCTTCATGTTGCAGCGCCCCCTGTTGGTACTAGAAGAAGTTCATTCATACACTTCCTTCCACGGCTTCAAAAGCAGGCCTTTTGCCACCATCTAATGTCATCCACCATCTATAACCACAATCTTTTGTAGCCCCATATACCCTACATAAGCGAATCCAACAGTCCTACTTGCATGTTACGGTGTTTCCTCCCCTCTTCTCTCCTCTTTTCCTGTTATGTGGAAGTGTTGCCCCTCTGTTCGTCTGTTACATCGCTCTTCCCCTTCTATCTTGCATAATTGTATCGATCTGAAAGTTTTAGCTTCATTACAAATTGATTATGAAGTACTTAATTATGCAAAATGTGCTTGCAAAGGAAACACTCAAATTAATGAGGAAAAGATTTTCGTCTTCACATCAAGTTTGCTGCATACCTTATTAGATGCCATGTCGCTCACAGAGCGATGAGTTTGTACAGTCTCTAGCTGATCCAGGCACCAATCGAGCTCTTCCAAAGTCTCCAAGACCACCTTTTGAAGTCCCTCATCTACAAAACAAGCCGGACACGAAGTATCGTATTAATTTGGGTCAAAATCAAAGAAATTACTCCAATGATCCCATTTCCATGAGCAAATTATTCTAAGAGCTCCCAGTAAGCTCAGCAGCCTTAATGGAATCAGCCAGCAGCAGCCTTACAGTGTGAGCATTTGTTAAATTAAGCCATCTCACTAAGTCCTCGTCATTCATGCAATGCATGTAACAACTCCACAAGGAGTCAAATACAGCATAAACTAGAAAGTAGAATTTGGCATGAATGCATCAATGGATATGCATCTACCCACGTTATACGTCAACCCACTATTACATTTCATCTCAATTAAGTCATAAGAAAAACTAGAACGGCACTCGGTAGAGCGCATGCCTCCGCCAGGCTGAATAATTTTTACGTTATGAATCCCAATGATAAGATTTGCATCCGGACGTTAACCAAAATTGAATCCACTTGTTCTCGTCACTTAAATCATCCACCTCGTTTAATCATAACCTTTCCAAAACTTTTTGAAACAACATGCTATATCGAGTTTTTGGCCCGATCTCTCAATTATGAAGAATAACTTCAAAAATAAATTCTCGTATCCGGATTCAGATCTTTACCAAAATCTAATCGATTGGTCCTTGTCATACATCCAAACCTGTCCACAAAGTTTTATCTGAATCTGTCCATAACATTTTGAGACATCCTCTTCAGTCAAACAGACAAACAGAAAGGGGGGGTGAAAACAACCTCTGTCCACCTTCAGTGGTGGAGGCAATTAATGGTTCCTTGAGAGAGAGAGCGAGAGGAGAGAAAACAGATAGGTAGAAGACAGAACCAAAAGATGTTTCTATCTCGAGTTATGGTCTACAAAATTATTTTCAAAGGGGACATGAGCTTTAACCTGTTCAATCTAAAATTTAATCAGTTCCTCCTTGTATTTCAGTCCATACATGTGTCAAGTATGGTTAAAATCCTAGTTCATAAGTTATTGCAGTAACAGATTTTAAATCAAAGAGCACTTTACCTTAGGCCTTTGACCTTTTAAAACAAAAATCGTATCAGTTCATCTTTGCATCATAATAAACATTTGTACCAAGTTTGGTAAAAATTCCTTCAGTGGTTCACAACTTATCAGGCTGGACACACGGACGGATGGAAGCACAGATACATGGACAACCTGAAAATACAATGCCTCTGGTGTCTTTGGCGGCGTGGCAAAAAAACAATAAAAAAACAACATGGTGTGTTGGCGGCGCGGCAAAAAACAATAAAAAAACAACACGGTGTGTGTGTGTGTAAAATAAATTGTGTTGTTCAGTAATTTAAATAATGGAGCCTGATGTTGGCTTAGCGGTTAGGGTGCCGGCTTGGGATCCTAGGATCCTGGGTTCATATCCCGATCGATCACTGAATTAACGCCAGGGGGGTTGACTCAGCCTGTCATCCTTCCGAGGTCGGCAAATTGAGTACAAGTTCACTAGTAATTCCCTGTGTCGCAAGAGGTGACTAACAGGGTTGGCGGCAGGAAGGGCATACGGCCATAAAACATTGCTTCAAAAAGGGGATCACGGTGCCCAAAAAAGGCCAACCCCTGCTCTGCGGGGAAAATGGCCCTTAAGGTGGTATAGTAATTTAAATAATGGCTATGTAGTATATAAGACGGCATTGGTCTAACGCTTCAGTAACAAAGATATCTAGAGCTCTTGTTAAATTTTTGGCGATGCGGACGAAAATGCACATTAAATCCACCAATAGATTCTTGAAAGAAAAATAAAATTCCACGAAGGAGAAGACATCTTGAATTTGCTGTACAGATAAAAACAACCACATCCACCACATTAAGGACACTTCAATGGGAAGGCCTCCGTGCTGGGATCATTCAGTTGTTTGGTCAATCGATCACATTTATTTAAGATGGAGATCATGTGGAATAATGTGATGTGGATAAGGCTTACCAACGGCACTACGTCAAAGATGGGGTGACGAAACCTTTTAAAAGACTCAGATTGGTGAATGCGAGCCATGCCAGATGTGAGGTCCTCACTAGTTTACGAAAAATCCCAATCTATATTCTCATTCACTTGGACCCTCAACCCTAATTACACATCTGCTCTTACAGATGACAATTGGAGCATTATGTTAAGGGAAAAGAGAAAAGGACAAATTATTGAGTATAACCATAGGTGGAAGAAACTGAAATTGGGTAAATTTCACCATGTCGAGAAATTATTATAAACTAGTGGGGTCACCCGTGGGAATCCCCCCACGGGCTTTGACGTGTATCGTTGCGATCGGTGCAGCCGTTTTTGCGGTACCCGGGGCAATAACGTTAGGCGGGAGTCCAAACCTGAAAATGCTGGAGACCAAAGCTGAAATTGGAAAAACAATATAGCCTATTTTACTCCAGGGGGTCCAAGGATTACCCACCCAAATTTTCGTTGCGATCGGTTCAGCCGTTTTTGTGGTACCTGGGGACGGACAGACAGACAGACAGACAGACGGACATTTGGTGAATTATAGTAAAATGACATCAATAGGTTGTGTGGTCAAGCAGGTGTATTGGAATATAGCTACAGATGGAAAACAGAATATGTTCTTGCCTGTGTGAAGTACACGGCCATGGACCTGTGAAGATTGGGACCTTCTGTGGGCAGGAGCACAAAGGGAAAATTATTTGCAATTGAAAACAAGTCAAAAGATAACCAATGGCTAATTCTTGCAAAGGTTAAAGCTGGATAGAAAATAAAGTTGCAAAGATGATACATTTTTCCTTGAGGCAAGCAGACGCAAGTTTTGATCAAATAGCCAAGGATAACTAAAGGAATGTCGGTCGTCTTCTCACTTGTGAGGTGTTCCAGAGACTGTGCTGAGCATCGACACATTATTCCGCACATTGCGTAGACTTGCAAGCACCTAAGGTAGAGGACAGAGCAAGATCAATATCTTACACAGAAGCCTTTTATGGGCACTTTGGTTAAAGAATCATAAACTTGGAAAAGAAAAGTAAGTTTATGAAAAGTATTAAAAATAAGAATATAGATTGGATGAGGGGTAGACATGCCTGAGCAAATGGGGTGACGATGAGGTCATCTCCATGCCTGAAAAAGGGGTAGAAAAGCCAGCAAAATGTGATTATTACATACATAAAGCACTTTTTATATGAGAAGCAAATGCAGAAAAAATCGAAACCAAGGCCACTGAATCAGCACAAAGTTAAAAATTAAAATGCGTTAAAAATTGATGACCAGAAGCTCAGCAGTTCATCCACCTTTTGTGTGGCGCCCTCAGCTGGTAAACAATTTGTTTGACTTGTGGACGGATAATAGATAATATAATGCCTCGGTTGTGATTTCCATTTTTAGAACAATGATTATTTTTTTTTCTCCATTTCAAAAAACTAGCATATACAATTAGATAATCCTCTTCTATATGAAAGCTGTTCACCTACAACGACTATTTCTGAGAGCAACGATGCTTCAATGGTCTAAATAATTCTGCATGGGAGAATTTCTGAGCAGAAAAGTCATCACATTCAACTGCTGAGACACTCACATATCTACAGTACTCATATGTATCTGTAATGCAGGGCTCTTATATCTCACCGGACTCCACCACCACTACCACCACCACCATTACAACCACCAACCACCACCACCACATAACAGCTTTTAAACACGGATGCTCACATCTCACTGGCCACCGATGAGTTCCTGGAGAAGGATTTTGGTGACATGTCGAAGTCGCTGTCTGACCGGTACAGGAATGACTCTCGCCTCTGGCTGTGTGGGAAGCCATGTAGTACAACAGCAGAGCTGGGGCTTGCCTGCACTTCGAGGGAGCTGCGGCCCGGAGATGCACCGTTCTCAACATCAAAGCTGGAAGGACAAATAGTGATGCGAAGAAAAATAAAAATGGGCAACGATTTGTTGCTTTTGAAAAAAAATAATCTGAAAAACAATCAAATGTTAACATACACCAAGTGAGATCCTGCATAGTGTACCTTCCACTTCAAAATGCTGGGACCAAAAGAGCTAACTCTGCATCTAAGAAGCAATGTGCACAATCAAGCGCTTCTATCAATGGTGCATTGTAGACAATGCTAAATAGACGGGTCAATATACTGCCTGACCCCAAAAAAATTGCAAATTTTTGTTTTATGCTTATTTCTAGTAGTTTATGAAGTGGAAGACAACATATTAAAAGTTGGACAATTTTGACGCATGGGAAAGTCCCTCAGTGACGTCAGAAAACAAGATGGCTGCCGGCAGATAAAACGTAAAAAAAATTGACTGATAATCATCAGACCACTAACAATTTAAAGTTAATTTTGCACCAATATTAGTATTATGATCGTTGCTGGTAGTTTATGCAGTGCTAATCCTGAGACCATTCGCAATTTAAAGTAAATATTTGCACAAATATATGTTCTTTGATTGTTTCTGCCAGTCTATGACATGGAAAGCAACATATAAAAAATTGGACAATTTTGACACATGTGGAAGTACCATATGCCTTCTAGTCTTAGATTCCAGTTTCATCGTCCTCCTCCTCCTCCTCTATGTCTGGTTCAACACTCATATTGTCACAGTTGCTGTCCTGGCAATGTCCACATGCACTGGTGCACTCTAATCCATGCTTCCTACATGAACACCTTAGTGTTTTGCACCCCCCTGAACAGTTGCAGTGAATCATCTGAAGTAGTATGTCTGGAGCAGGGCTTTTGTCTGTCATCACTGGAACAAGTTTTCCTCCTTCTACCTTCCATCCCCACTCCGTTGGCTCCATTCCACAACAAAGGCCCATCCATTCCATTACCTGGTAATAGGTCCGCAGAGAATGAAACTTGCAGGCAGCGGATGTGGGTGGCAGTCTTTCAGGAGTGACAAATGCCTTAGCCCTTGCAACCTTTTTGCAGAGAATGTTGTATCTGATCGATGCCAATGAGTCGTTCTGATTTGCTTTAAACAATGCCACCATTGCTCTGCAGCCTGCAGTTTCAATAACATCCTGACTCTGCTGTGGTTTACAGAACACCTTTGAGCTGTCTATCAGTTCCTTTTCTTTCTTGATGATTCTTTGAAACCCTGACTTCTTTCCAATCCCAAAGACACGAGACGTTGCGTCACAGCCAGTTAATGCATGAAGGAACAATATATCTCTGCAGGCTGCATTTCCAAGTATCTGCTGAAGGACTTTGATATTGTAGACATTTGATTTTGCCTTGTCAGAACGGAAATAGAGTTCAATGCAGTTTGTCTCCACCATATAGAAGAGCAGGAGGAGAAGGAGATCTGTATCTTCTCCAATGAGGGTTGTAGATCTGGAAGCCGCATTTGCGACGGCCGCTTTTGCAATCTCAACATCAGCATCTCCCTCTGCTTGGATCACCTCACAGCCTTCCTCGTGCAACACCTCTATAATCAACAGTATCATTGCCTGCTTGTTTGACTCATTCGACAGAAAGTCCTCCTTTTTCCCAACAAATTTTGTTGACTCCGTAATGTTAACCTTGGTGGCATTCTTGTTTCTATTCCGACGTTGATGAGAACAGTCCTTTGTGCTTGGCCCAGCCTCATAACCATCAAACACAACAGTAGCTTTGCCATAGTGTCGTACTGTAAATGAGGCATATTCATCTGCAATGGAACTGTAGGTGAATCCCTCTGTCCACTTTAAGCGGTGAATAAGTGATCCCCCGTCAAGAACATAGTGATCTGTTCCTGGAACTGTCTGGTTGACAGCATTGTCAGATTTGGTTGTAGCATAATTCCTTATTGCCTCCGCCAACTGTGGTTTATCTGGCTGGCGCAGGATGTTTTTTGCCTCAAAAAGAGACATTGGGTATGGGCAGAGTTCATATTTCATCACTTCACCTATCTGGAGATCTCCCGTCTGTGACACCACTAAGAACCTCTGGAATAGTAACGCTGGATCTATTGTGCGGTCCTCAGCAACTTTGACTGCCCTGCTGAATGCAAGTGTCTTGGCTTTAGAACTCCTTTTGTGTGAATAGGAGTAAGCTGGGTGATCATCCATCTTCTTGACAATGTCACTACCTACTTTGAATAGGTCATGAACATTGACATCCTCATTTGCAGTAACCCCTGTGATGATATTGCGCAACGACTTGTCATCAGAAAATGGTGTGAAGCTGTCCAGTTTTTCGGCAACTTTGCCACGATCAGCTTCATCTCGACTCACCCTGGATGTTGTCAACTCCTTATGTTGTTCACTTGTTGAGTAGCTACTCGAGGTCAGTTCTTGCATAGCAAGGTTGTAGGAGGACGATATGGTTGAAGACAGAGTCCAAACTGCTCTCTGGTGCTCTGACATCCCACTTCCTCGAGTCAGCCCCCCTTGGCTTTTCAGTGAGCGCATTAATGTCTGTTCTATCACAAGATCAGAGCCTAGGCCAGCCCAGTATTGGTCACTGCGCCGGATTACATGATAACCAGATTGGAACTTCTGATGAACCTCAGGGTTGTCATCCTCTAACGCAAGCATCTTCTCGAGATAGAGTCGAGCTGACTTCAGGTAATTGGGATGGCCAGCAGCTGCAAATATCGGCAAGCAAGCTGATATGGCTTGGAGATGCATCTCCCAGGACCCCGTCCGATCAGCTGCCACAAGTGCCCTTGCAATTCCCAACATACGCTGGTAGTTGATCCAAAGTGCACTGGTTTTCGAGTCCTTTGCAAGTTTATTCCTTTCCTGATTCAATCTATTGTCAATGAAATGAATGCACTCTGATTGCAACACAGACTCTATAGTGTCACTTTCGACAGTCTCCAGGGAAATGTACAGTCGCTCCAGTTCTGCCACTTGTTCTTGAAACCCAGGGTCAACTTCCACAATCTTGCCAACAACCTGACGTGGGGAGTTTGTTTCGGCAAGCAATCCCCTTTGGCATAAAGGGCAGGTCTCTTTACCATATAAAGAGTTCATTTTCTATCTCTGAAAATACAAAAATGAGATCTTTTAGAAGCATGCAGTCAATTTACATTGGCCATATACATTGAATGCCATCAGAGCATTCTCCGCCCCTGAAACTGAGATATTTATGTAAGATATATATTAGGAGGAAACATACTATGGAATAATCTGCATAGTGGTCATCCCATTGCTTTCTGCATCTGAAATGAATTATATACAAGGGCTCTGTTGCTTAGTCACAAGGTGCACCAGGAAAAGATATGTATAGTCCAGAAGAAAAACATACTGATAGAACCCCCCCCCCCCCCCTTCCCCCAATCAACTGGTCCCATTCCTATTAAATAAATATGCATCCCCACAACTCTAGAACCTGGAAAATAAATACCATCATACACTACAGTTGTAGGAGTACAAAATACATGTAGAATATATGGGGCAATTGTATGCATAGGCCTACCTGTCTTTTTGCTACTGCCTTGGCCTTGGTTGTATTGTACTGTATCTCCTTGGTTGTATTGTATTGTATCTCCAATGTTTACCATACAACGTTGTCCAATTGAGTCCTAATTAGGTGTAATTAACTCATTCATGTGGAGTTGTTACTCAGTCAAGCTGCACAACTACCAGTGAGGAATTAGGTCATTAGCCTACATGCTGGGAGGTCATATTGTTAAAGACATGTGTCAGGTAGCAGATGTAAACATTGTTAAAGACACGAAACAAGTGTTATAAAATGTTGCCTTTGCAGCTGGTCTCAGTGGAACAAATTAATTTATATAAACAAAAAGAAACAAAAATAAAAAACCAAAGACGTTTTCGACGTAGTGAATCGTGCATGGTTTTGTGACATTTTTATCATGTCAAAAATTTTTACTTTCCCATGGTCCATTTCTGTCCAACTTTTGATATGTTCCTAAGTAAGTCTTAAAATATAAGGAAATGCAATAAAACTAAAATTTGCAATTTTTTTGGGGTACGGCTGTTCTGGTTGTATATTGACCCGTCTAAAACTATAATGAGGGAAATAGAGTCTGTAATATGCTATTATCTACATGGTATTCAAGGCAGTCAACGTTTAAATTCTCTTTTTCATTTTCCACATAATTTTAAGTTTTGTTTTCCCGTTTTCTTCTGGCATATTGCAGGGACAATGGAAACAGGGCCTAAATTAAAGCAAACAAGGAGCTCATATTCTAGGGCCCACTGCCTTTTTTGGTGGTATGAGGAATAGATCTGTGGAATATGAAAGCTAAATCTTGAACAGTTTTTGAAATATCGTGCACACAAACCAAGTTAGCGAGATGGTTTCCATGGCAACATAATTCAGCCAATCACTGCCTGACCTAATCAGGTTGTGATAATGGCATGAGGAATTGACACCTGCAATATGAAAGTTAAATGTTCAACGGTTTTTGAAATATCACGCACACAAAAGCACATGGATGGATGATCAGTCGGTCATTTTAATGTCCTCCGTCTCTGACCTTGAAAGAGGGGTGGGGGACGACAAGGAAGGCAAAGCAAAACTGTCGAGACAGGTCAATCCCTTTGTCGGAGTAAAAATGAAAAGCTATCTATACTTGACGAGTCTGGCGCATACTTTTGTTTGTTCATGCTGAGACATAATAAGCGGACATTTGATTTGACCAGATTTGGTTATCTGTGCCCTATATTTTTATATGCTGAGCATCAAGCAAGGAAGTACATGTACCATTTTTCAAATCTTAGGTGTGACTCGGAAGGTGTTTGAACGATCGACCTCCTAGACAGAGTGGATGTTCTAACCATTGCACCAGAATCTGTTTAAAGAGACATACAGTACTATATATTTTTAAATGGCACAAAATGGAATGCAAGACGAATTGGCAAAAACATAGGACATTTTCATCAAAGAATAAGTATTAAATAAATATGCCCACTCAGAGGGAACAGAGTTGGTCTCTGACGTCATAGCCAGCAACTGTTTGTTGATTTTGAAATCCAGGACAGCATCGGATAGCTTCATGGACGAATGACTATTTTTGTGTCGATGCATGAACCCGCACCACCAAATGTAATAGCAAGCAAAGAAGCAATGCCATTGATTCCACCACAAAAATACAAAACCTCAACATAATCTTGATTCAACAACCACCTCAATGGATCAACTCATCAGCAGTTTCATCAAGTTCATCAAGTCATCAAGTCATCAAGTTTTCATCATCAAGTTCACCAATGTGATGCTCAGGATCTATTTGAAAGTCAAGACCATTTAATATTCTTGGTTCAGGTTTGTCATACACTTAAACCAGATTCTCACTGCGACCTACTTCACTTTCTGTCCACCAGAAAATGCCCAAGATGAGCTCGACACAACGCAGTGGCATAGGACATACGAAACATTACCTATAACTGCAGAGGTTCCAAGATCAAAAGTAAACTGCAGACAAAACAACAAATTACACAAATTCATTCAACAAATTACGATACAAAGTGATCTTTTTTGTATTGTGCAACATCCACCACATCACGGTGAATGGATGTGGGGCTTCAATGCTGCAGTCGTTTTTTGTTTTTTTTTAGAAGCTGAATCTGGGAATGCACAAAACCAGCAAAGGCTAATGGGAAAGCAAACATTAAAAGATTATTACAAAAAAAAGAAGTCACCAAAACTGAGTCACTTAATATCTTCAAGCCTGATTCTCTGGATAAGATTGAAATGTCGTTTCATATACAGACCATGCTATTAAATCCAAGTATGCCAATCTACTTGGAAGGATTATACCTGTCTGCCTACAGCTTATTCCACTGAATTTGTTGTTGTCTACTTGCATTCTACCCTCCACCATTCAGCTCTTCCATGAGCTGCGTATAACAACAAAATGAGACCACCTACAAAAATAGTTATGTCGTTTGAAGCAAGAGAAAGGTTATTGGTCTGATGAGGAAGAGCAGTTGTAATAGGCCATGAGCCCTGGCCATGCATTGTTCAAACTTGTCACCCAATCAGTGACTACCTAATTTTTCGCCAAATAGCTGTGTAATTGATCAAAGAATAAAGATCGACTCGTCACACTCAAAAGTTGCACAATGAATAGAATTTTGACAGCAGGTGGTGAACTATTTCATCTAATCTTAGCCAATCAGATTATGAATACATGGGGTGCGGTTGGCTGGAGAGCTCATTATAATAAGAAAGCATCCAAGATGGCGGCCCCCAGTGAGGAGCGGATTGACTTGGTACTTTCTGAAAAATGTACTTGTTTGCTGCATGTATTAGCAACAGAAGCATAAAAAATGACGCCGTTCACAGATGTCAGATGGAAGAAGGCGTGTGAGTGTGCAGAAAGGTGGAAGAACTTAGCCGATGGCATAAAGAAGCGAATTTCGGGGGAACACTCCGGCTTGTGGGCAAAGCCCTGGTTTGACGTGGTGAATGCGTCATATGTGGATATCACAGGAACTGCTATTCTCACTTCACCAACAAAACGTTGATTGATAAAGCTGCCAAACGATGTAAAGTGTCAGGTCAGTGATGCTACAGGTGGTATTACACTTCCTCAAGCAACATCTTCAGCATTTCAAAAGGTTACTCCACCCCCAACCAGGACATGACGCTCAGCCGAACCTTCTCTCAGCCATGCAAGCCCCACCTAATGTCAAGCATGTTTACAGATACTTGCATTATATGTAAGAAGGATCTTTTCATAACATCAAGAAGGAACAAATGAATCAGAGATCAACTTGTTCAGGTTGAACGTAGTTCCGGGGAGCTTATGGGATGGCACGTAGTCCGTCCGACAGTCCGTAAACACTTGCAACTTCTTTTCCGAAACCACTCACTTCAAAAGGCGTCTTCCTGGGGTCAAAGTGGGTCCAGGTTTGACAACCCAAAATAAGTATTTGCTTTCTTCTCAGAAACTACAAACAATTCTTATGAAACATGACCAAAACGTTCATAACCCTTGATGTACCAATGTTAGCTCACGGCATGAGAAACATTGGGGGTGTAAGGAGGTCTTAAGATGGGGATGCCCCCCAAAAATAGGTTTTTGTTTGTTTAAAATCTTATTATTACGTTATTATGATTCTACATGCTGCCCTGTCTCCTAGCAACCATTAAAATAGGTTTAAAATACCGTGATACTGTTTAAAACTCCTTCAGTCGGTGTAGTATACTGCTTTATTCTAACAGGTGAGCACCCAGGGGTATTGCCCCTACTTTCCCTCATGGACGATCAGTCTGATAGTGATTCTGATGAGAATATAATTATAAAACCGATACAAGCATCCTTTGTTCTCTGATTTTGCGATTCTCTATCCAGCGCCCCCAAAGTGTCTAACAATTCAGGGTTTTATGTTACAAAAATTGGCGTCACTAGGGTTGGTGTCACCCAGTGCGGTAACTCATGGTTGTTGTGATTGGTACTACGTACTGCGTGGTGACGTCTGGGGGGTGGCTGGAGTGGTTAATGGCGGCTCGTCATGATGGCCGTGTGCTCTGTGAGAGCTTGGTATCGTCTTTCATAAACGACTTGATTAAAGGAGATTCCTGAACTTACTACATGGTGGCAGCGCGGGATCGTGAAGATCAACAAGCAGTTTGACGTTTGGTCTGTTTTCTTTGCGGATTACCACGGCGGCACGTTCCGTGTTTTTTTCAACATGGCGAAGTTCCCGACAATGGACTGGTCCAGCTCGGACCTGGCGGAGACCTTCAAGTTATTCAAGCAACGAATGAACTTGGTGCTGTCGGACGAGGGCATCCATACTAAAGCCAGGCAGGCCATCAAGATTCAGATTGCTGTGAGAGACGAAGGACTGAGGCGGATCAATGCATCGACTGAGTGAGGATGATAAAAAGGATCCGGATAAATTATATAAATTATTCGAGGATCAGTTGGACATTCATGTAAACTTTCGGATTCACCGGCTGGAAATGATGAGATTTCGGCAGCAAGAAGTAGAGTCCATTGATGATTTCGTCAACCGATGCCGACGGAAGGGAAGGTTGTGCAATTTCTCCGAAGCAGAACTCTCGGAACGGATTATCGAGTTGATTGTTGCGAGCACCCCACATGATGATTTTCAAAAGCATCTGCTCGACCAGGAGGTCGGGTACGACATGGACCTGGGTTTAAGTGAGGGACGCAAGTACGAAACAATGGTAATCGGAAAGCAGGCCATCCAGAAGATGGAAGGGCCTTCATCGTCCGTGAATGCCATGACACATCGACAAAAGTGCAAAAGGTGTGGACTATCACATCCACCACGGAACTGCCCAGCATACAATGATTATTGTAAGTATTGTGGTGAACTGGGACACTGGGCCCGTTGTTGTGAAAATCCCAAACGAAGCACGAGATATGCTGATGGATACGAGTGGAGCCGCCGTCCTGCAATGGGTGGAAGAGGCCGTCGAGTCATCAGAAGCAAGTTGAGAGGTATGCTTCGGGGAAGTAACAATAATGGGACCTCGGTGAATGAAGTGTCGGGGTATTGTACTGAAGGCGATGAAGACAGTTACGAAAGTGACACTGAGGCATATGAACACACCAAGCCGTTTCACGTGATCAGGGTATCCGCACTGTGTATGAAGGAGACGAGGGATGAAGTGTACACATTGTTGAACATTGTATGCCCTGACATGAAAGGTGTATACAAACTGCAGTTGAAAGTGGATACAGGTGTGTCAGGGAATACTTTGCCAACGCGTATTGTGAAGGACATGTATGGAAACAAATGGATGTCAAAACTGACTCCGCTTGGTGTCGCTTTGACCAAGCTCACTGCTTACAATGGCAGTGAGATCAAGTGTCATGGAATCCTCAAGCTTTTGTGTCGATATAAAGACTCAGATTGGTTCAAGTACAGGTTCTATGTGGTTGAAGTACCTGGACCTGCAGTACTTGGACTACCAGCGTGTGAACGACTCAACATCGTCACCGTAAACAGCTTTGCTGGGCAACGGAGGACATTGCTGAAGGCTGCACCTCCAGCATCAAGGATTCCAAAACCAATGCGCCATGAGGAACAGGCCTACAAGGTGAATTCCATGGATGATTTGAAACGGCTGTTCCCGGACAGGTTTGACTGCATTGGGAATTTTAAAGGAAAAGTGAGGCTTCATCTAAAGCCTGATGCAAAGGCATCGATTGACGCACCAAGGAAGTGTAGTGTTCACATCAAAGGGAAGTTGAAGGAGGAACTAATGAAAATGGAAAAACAGGGTATCATCAGGAAAGTGGACTATCATACGGATTCGTGCTCTTCCATCTGTAATCATCTATCTATAATTCCAGTAATCTCTGTCTGTCTGTCTGTACGTCTGTACGTTTGTTTGTTTGTCTGTGACCGCTGTTTCTCGACAACCACGGGTCCGATATACTTTTAACTTGCCAGGTATATTGCTGGGGACCCGAGGATGTGCCTTTTCAAGGTTTCATATTAATCGGACAATTACTTACCGAGCTATGTCCAAAAAACGATTCAACCAATCAGAGAGCAGCGAACGATCGCGTGTGCCGAACGTGGCGGGCACACTCTGCCTCGGATGGCACATTTGAGAGCGTATTCATTTATTTCACGTTTGCAAACTATGTTGGCGTTAAACTATGTTTTACAACTAATAAAAACGAATTTGCGATTCATTCGCTTTCCTGCGCGTTTGTTCACGCGATGGCGATTTCTTTACCAAACTCCGGAAGCCGTTCGCTTTGGACCAAACCATTGCATGTAAATAGAGGGGGGGGATTGTCACCACTCGCAAGCCGTTCGCTTTGGACCAAACCATTTCATGTAAATAGAGGGGGGGGGGATATAATTTTAGATATAGATATAGTACGGGCATGCCCTAGTGTAAAGAAAGATGGGAGCTTAAGAGTATGTCTCGATCCGAAATGCCTAAACTCTTGGCTGAAGAGGTGTCCACATAAAATACCGACATTAGACGAGCTGAACCCAGAATTTGCTGACGCCACAATATTCTCAAAATTAGATGCTCGGGCTGGTTATTGGGCTGTGCATCTGGATGAGAAAAGCCAGGATTTGACCACATTCCGCACACCTTTTGGGCGCTGGTGCTTCAAGAGATTGCCTTTTGGGTTATGTGTCAGCCAGGATCTGTTCCAGCAAGCCATGGACCGCATACTCGAGCAAGCACCAGGCTGTATTGGTATCTCCGATGATGTGGCAGTCTCGGGACGAACTGAAGAGGAGCATGATCGTAATCTTCTGAACCTGATGAAAGTAGCACGAAGAGAGGGTCTGGTTTTCAACTCTTTGAAATGTATCATCAAGACCGACCGTATCAACTTCTTCGGCTCGATCTACAGCAAACAAGGAATCTCACCTGATCCTGGGAAGATCTGCGACATCCGGAAGATGCCGTCACCGCAGGATAAGGAAGACTTGAGCCGATTCATTGGACTGATGAGCTGTCACCACATATTCCCCACTTTGCGGATAAAGTGGCACCCCTCCGAGATTTACTGAAGAATGGAGTGCCATTCATGTGGCAGGAAGACCATCAGTTTGCATTTGAGAAACTGAAACAGAGTGTTGATGCAGACGCCTGTCTAACATACTATCATCATGACAAGGAGACAGTTTTGGAAGTAGATGCGTCACAGAAGGGACTGGGTGCATGCCTTTTGTAGGATGACAAGCCTGTTGTTTTTGCGTCACGTACTCTGACACCCACTCAGTCTGCATATTCAAACATTGAATGAGAAACCCTGGCCCTTGTTGCTGGCATACAGAAGTTCCATACTTATGTGTTTGGGAAACGCTTCAAGGTATACACAGACCACAAACCATTGGTCATGATCATCAGCAAACCACTTACAAGCACCCCTCCACGGCTTCAGCGCCTTCTTGTGAAAATCCAAGGCTACGATTTTGATCTGGAGTATAAAGCCGGCCGTGAGATGATGCTATCAGCCACTCTGTCGAGGCTACCGAACCCAGAGAACAATCAGGAACTGCAGTTGGACACACGTGTATATGGTATTGAGCTTGATGATGTGGATGATCATCATCGCTTTGACCTCATTGATTTCAGCTCAAGGAAACAGGACAAACTCGGAGAGTGTGGAAAGGCTGATAGAACCTTTCGAGCATTGCAGCAGGTTGTTCATGGATGGTGGCCTGCTGGGATTACAGAGCTGCCTGTGGACCTACGTCCGTACTGGCCATACCGTGATGAAATTGGTATTTGTGACGGTGTTCTATTCAAAGGTCGACAGGTACTAATTCCAGAGCAGCTACGGGAGGATAACCTCGACCAGCTCCATGAGGCGCACATGGGGATCGAAAAGACAAAACGTCTAGCACGCGAATGTGTTTACTGGCCAAGTATATATCTGGACATTGAGAGAGCTGTCAGAACATGTAAGGCATGTCAAGAGAACCAACCAGAACAAAGGCGTGAGGCTATGATAGCTCATGAGATACCAGCGGTACCATGGACAAAGGTAGCCAGTGATATGTGTGAGCTACACGGGCAGACCTACCTCTTGGTGACGGATTATTACACCAAGTACCCAGTTGTGAAGAGAATGGAATACAGGACGAGCAGTGCAGTAGCCAAGGCCACATCTGAGTGTTTCAGTATGTTCGGCCCACCTCTGGAGATCATATCGGACAATGGACCTCAATATGTGGGTAAGCCGTACCGTGATATGTGTACCAAATGGAATGTAAAACACACGACAACATCGCCGAGGTATCCACGCAGTAATGGATTGGTTGAGAGACAAGTTCAAGCAGTGAAGAACATGATCAAAAAGTGTATTAGATCAGGGAGTGACACAGATATTGCACTACAACACCTGAGGTGCACACCTGTAGATTCCCACCTCCCAAGTCCAAGCGAAATGCTGTTCAACCGGCCCATACGCACCAACCTACCAAGTCGTCTGTTGGTTCCTGCACAACAAAGGCATCAGGAAATTCAGGAACGATTGAAAGAACGTGGAGACCGGATGGCGAAGCAATACAACAGAACGGCTGGGCCGCAATTACCTGAATTGGCTAATAGACATCGGGTTCGGATTCTGAACAAGGACACGCACCAATGGTACCCCGGGAAAGTTGTGGCCCGCTGTAATGAACCCCGCTCGTATATAGTACGGACGCCTAACGGGACGCATCTTCGAAGAACCAGGGCACACTTGTGTGAACTTCATCCACCTGATTGTGGCGCCAAGTGGAAGGACAAACCGACCCAACCAACACATCAAAGTCTACCAACTGCTCGACACGTACATTTCAACGACGACGCTTCAGCAATGGAAACTAATGGCTGCTCCAGCTCCAAGGATGACGAGAGTGCTGAGACAACAAGGCCGGCCAACACTCCGTACTCGACCAGATCAGGCCGTGTGATTCGAAAACCGTTGAGATATCGTGATAGTGAATAACGACCACCAGAAATCAGCCCTTGTAATATTGGTGCAGAGACAATGCGTTGATTGGAATGATTCTGTGTTTTCTCTGTTTTAGCTAATCATACTGAGCAGTAATTACATTTTGGTTAAGACTTATAACAGTAACCCCATATCCCATCTATGTGTGGTTCAAGTTGTGTCTGATTGTGTTTATTATTTTGATTTAGTTTAGTAGTGTTTTGTTGCATACAAACATAATAATTTCAATGAAAGGGAGATGTTGTGATTGGTACTACGTACTGCGTGGTGATGTCTGGGGGCTGGAGTGGTTAATGGCGGCTCGTCATGATGGCCGTGTGCTCTGCGAGAGCTTGGTATCGTCTTTCATAAACGACTTGATTAAAGGAGATTCCTGAACTTACTACAATGGTGTCACCCCCCCCCCCCCCCAACCACCTCCCCTCCCTCCATGAGTCAGGTTCACTATGCTAACAAATATAATTTCGTTCAAAATTTTGGGAGATTAGCAAACCTGTACCTTTTTTGAATCATCAGAGCATGGAGAATCCGAAAATCAATGTTGGTATTTACACAGACACCTGCATGGCGGCCATTTTGGATTTTCAAAATGGCCACCATGAAATACATATTTTGCGCTATCTCGGCTTCTAGTCAACCTAGAAACTTAATTAAATATGCTAATCCTACGTTTTCTGGGTCAAGGAATCCAATAAAGGCCTCAAAATAGTGCTCAAGATGATAGAAAAGCAGCAAACAAAGGTAATTGAAAACCATTGTCTTTATATTTGTGATATAACTGTATTACATAATACATGATATTGCAAGTCCTTTGAGGTTATAGGTATGGGTTTATAAAGCAAGAAAGCAGCTTTGTTAGTATCAGATTGAACTACAAGTCCTATACACAGGATCTACTCGGTCTATACCGTTCAGGAATATGCTTTTACAGATTTTCATCACTGTCCTGAGTGTCATTTTCGCAAAGGTGTCTACGCAAATGCCAACATTAATTTTTGGATTCCTCATGCTCTGAATATTCCAAAAATGTATAGTTTTGCTAATCTCCAAAAATTTTGAACGAAAAAACATAGTGAACCTGACTACATGGATTTCCTCCCGTACCAGACCATACAGAATCCTTAGTAATGTTTTTTAGCCACGTCGCAGACGCTGGTCATAGAGCGCCCTCTGCTGTTGTTGTTGTTGTTCTTCTTGTTGTTCTTCTTGTTCTTCTTCTTGTTCTTGCAGAGAAGACAAAACCTCAAAGCTCCACCCATTCTGGGAACCATAGCTCCACCCATTCTGGGAGAGCCTTCATATAAACAAATATCCACCATTTTATTAACTCGCATAGCTTTGAGGCCTGTTTTGTAGGCCCGTGGTGTCTTCCTCTCTCACACAGTTTTATTTCAAATCAAATTCGATATATCATTTCATTTTTCACAGTCGCTAACATAGTTTTAGACTCGGTTGAAAAAAAACGGGAAGAAAATCCGATGAAAGTTGCCCTTTATAGAACGAAATGAATTCTCAAAGGCCTGTAACTTCAAGTCCATTGAGATTTTTTTTTTTTAAATCGCGGCATGGTCAGTCATACACCGCCCGAAATAAGAGACGGGAAAATGCCGAGATATATATATATTTTGTTTAAATCGCCGAGATATATTAAAAATTCGTCCATTTGATGACAATCGTCACGATGAAATATTTAATTTATACGTCGTCACAATAATGTGGAGAGAGGAGCATAGCTTCGTTCACGTGTCGCCACACACTGGAAATTGCCGAGATATATATTTTTTAAATCGCGGCATGGTCAGTCATACACCGCCTGAAATAGACGGGAAAATGCCGAGATATATTAAAAATTCGTCGCCACACACGGGAAATTGCCGAGATATATTTTCACTTTGCACAAAAATAACATCAAGTAATCGAATCAATAGGAATGTCCTGTGCCTATAACATCGACGTTATAGGCACAGCTGCATCTAGGCATTGTGTAACATCGACGCGGCTTTTGTTTTAATTAAAACTTTTTGTACTTGTTGTACTAATGTTTCTCGTAAATCATAATTCCCGTATATCACTGAATGTAATGGCAATAGTAGTGACATAAACAACTAGCAAAATTAAAATTACACCTTTAAATTACAATATCATACGCACAGACCAAATGTATTTACATTTACATCGTTTCATGTGGTTAAAGTGAAAATTCGGTAAGAAAACAATAGAATTCGAAGGAAAAGCGTTTAAGAACTACATCAAAATTATGTTGATTTTAACGTTAAACTTTATTGTTACATGAGGTACATTAATGGATTAGGTTTGCATCATCAATAACGGCCCAAATAATGTAGAACTTGTAGACAAATGCATATGGAAATATACTCATATATGAAATAATACCATAAAAACAAGTGAAGCCTCTTGGATTGCGCTGAGGTTCGGGCTTGGAATTTCTAGGAGGAAGTATAATTTGTATGCAATGAAAGTACATGTAATATGGGATCGAGTAAGATCGAGTAAGCTTCACCAGTGCGCGTGCGCGAATTTACGTCACGTCAGCAGCGAGAAGGCGTTCCCCAACACGAACCAATCAGGAACTGCCACGCCCACTTATATGATCTCCGAATTCCTGTGACAGGAATTAGCGATTTAGCGTTACACTGGCTGGAAGTCAATCGCTAAAGGCGCTTCCTCAGCGCCAATCACCAGTGCGCGTGCGCGAATTTACGTCACGTCGGCAGCGAGAAGGCGTTCCCCAACACGAACCAATCAGTAACTGCCACGCCCACTTATATGATCTCCGAATTCCTGTGACAGGAATTAGCGTTACACTGGCTGGAAGTCAATCGCTAAAGGCGCTTCCTCAGCGCCAATAAACAGAAACAAATACACAAGCATTTCAGTACTAAGTGAACATCTCGACTAATTCAGAACTTTCCTTTCCTGGCCTTCAAAGCTGCGAACTTGTGAATCACTTCATCGAAATCAATGCCTTTCGCCAACTCACTTACAATTGATAATATCGCAAGATCGGAAAGCCTTGACACTGCAAAAATTTGGTGTCACCCCCTCTGATAGTGTCACCCGGTGCGGTCCGCACCCCCCCCCCCCCCGCACCCCCCCACCCCGCACCCCTCTAGTGACGCCAGTGGTTACAAACACCCATAGGTGGGTGGAATACATGCTTTGGTTTGATGTTTGCCAGGTTTTAAGGTCCTTCAAGCAATATTTTGAAGCTCCCTATCAATTTTGTACTGACAACATCAATAATGAATTCTGACATGACTATGCTTCATATTCTGATGAATGACAGTACAGAAAGATTTATAGAAAATTCAATGTCTGGTCAAATCCCACTAAACTTTCCAAAAATAACTTTTGAATGTCATTAGGAACAGATATCCATGCGAAAAAAGATCGACCATTGTATTCTGACATTTTCGAATTTTTAAAGAAAAAAAAAAAAAACAACACGAAATTTGCCATTTTCTGCAGAAAATGTGTTTTCACTCTGAAACCTACAGTCAGAACAGGTGTTGCCTTTTTGTCATCTAGTTGAATGTCCTAGCTCATAGCATACCAAGTTTGAAGTCCTCATGAGCAGTATCTTGGATGCAATTAACAATTTTTTATCAGATTAGACACTGATTTCAGAAACGGGTGATTTTGACCCAAAGTGCTTTAAAGCTCAGTAATGTGCAATATTTTGACGTTACAACAAGCAGATTCGGATTCTATGGGTCGAAATGGTGTAGAAAAACAATATCAAGTAGTCCCCCTGGGTGGGTCACAATAATCGATCACGAACCACATCTTATGCCCAGGGCTCATGGCCTAAAAGACAAGGTGGCCATTATTGACAATTATTAGCCAGACAAGGTCGCAGCAGCATGGTGTAGAGTTAGTGTATTTACAGTGTCTTCAGAAATTATTCACACCCTTGACTTTTTCACATTTTTATTGTGTTACAGCCTGAATTTAAAATGGATTAAATAGAGATTTTTTTTTTGTCAATGATCGACATAATACCACATAATGTCAAAGTGGAATTTATTTTTTAGAAATTTTTACAAAATAACTAAAAATGAAATACAGAAATATCTAATTTACAAATTGAAAAAAAATTTCGGAACAGGGAGGAGGGAGGGGAAGGGGTAGGGTGGGAGGTAGGAGACAGGGGATGAAGTCGGAGGAGGGAAGGCGAGGGGTGGGGTAACAGACATGGCATTGCCTGGGCACACTGTTTACCTTTGCTTGCACAGACTATTTTAAAAGTTGTACATGCTACTTCCTTTCTTAATGCGCAGCAATTAAAAGGACATATAACTGATATTTTTTGTATACAGGGACCAAGGTTAATGGAAGAGCTAGAACTCAATGGATGATCAGGACACAAAATAAAAGGAACAGCATAAAGAGTAGGGGGAAATGCCAACAGTAGGGTTGAGGAAGAAAGTCAATGGAGATTGACAACAAGGGATGCACGGGTAAGATTGAGGGGTAGTGGAGAATGCATGTGGGGTGGTGTGGGGGTGGATAAGATGGAGTTTTTTTATTGTTGCCCCATGCACATGAAGCGAAAAGCATGGTTAAGCAATTGGTTCACTTTACCTGTCTGTCTGTTTGTCTGCAGAAATCAGTCTATGAACAAGTAACAACCACATATTGATTTGATTTTATATTTTCAATACTGCAGAACATGAATCAGAACATAAATAAATCAGAACATGAATCTGCAGTTTAGCAGTACTTGGGGAAAAACATTTACGCTGTCTCATGCCCTGAGAGCAGAATAACTGACATTCTTCATTCAGACAAATATGGCAGCACCTCATGTGTGGTTGCCATCGCACCTGTTATTCAAAGTTGATGAACAAAACTAACATAGATCATGCTCAAAAGCTGAAAAGACTGTTCCCATATGTCCTTTTCCCACCAAGACTGCATGGGGTAAGGTTCTATTATGAATTCTATAGTTTATTGTTGTTGTTTTTTTGGAGTGATGAGCAGAAAAAACGATTAAGCTTATGGATCAGAAGTAACACTACCTGGGAGAGAAGGGGCAAACACAAAGCGCATGCGATCAAAAACGGAGGCAGAAGCAACAACCCAACTCGCCCAGCACTTCATGAGGAGGGCAGACTTCATTATCAGGGATGCGAACTCGACGATACAACACAGCAACATACGGACTGGCACAAAAATATTGGACGAAAACACGACCAGAAACACAGGAATGGAAACAAAACAGTAAAACGCAACGTATCTGGTCCGGGAAACTTAGCTTTAATAACCTGGAAGGAGGAAGTGCTAATCTGGCGTCCATGTGCAGCAAACCCTGGTGTTTGTTCACCCTCCATCCCCTCCCTTACCTCAAACGGCTACACAGCTGACTCCGCACGTGAAAAAGCTGAATGCCTCAACTCTGTGTTTGCCTCTAAATCTTGTGTCCCAAACCCATCCCTCTCTGTACCCACCATACCCAGTCATACCCAGCTGCTCCTGGACTCCGTGTCCTTTCCTCCTGACAAGGTGGAAAAGTTTCTGTCAACCCTCGACTCTGATTCTGCAACTGGACCCGACGGCATCAGCCCACGGGTCCTAAAATCCTGCTCTGCCGCTCTATCTCACCCTCTCTCTGTTCTCTTCACCCTCTCTTTTGCTCAAGATCAACTGCCATCTGCTTGGAAATCAGCCAACATCACCGCTTTGCACAAAAAGGTGCAAAAACAGATCCTAGCAACTACAGACCAATCAGCCTTCTCCCAAATTATCAGCAAAGTCATGGAATCCATCATTGCTTCGGATATGAAATCTTTCCACTTCTCCAATGGCTTGATCTCTGAGCATCAATTTGGTTTCAGACCAGGTCACTCTACTCTGGACATGCTGCTTCTGCTGTCTCAACAATGGATGGAGGTCCTCAATGCCAAACAGGAAATTAGAGCTGTCTCCCTCGACATATCATGTGCCTTCGATACGGTCTGGCACCCCGCTCTGCTCACCAAACTCTCCTCCTTTGGTATCCATGGAAATCTCCACGCATGGCTGGCTGACTTCCTCTCTAGTCGTCGTCAACGTGTGGCCCTGAATGGGGTTCTCTTATCTCCTCTTCCTGTTCAGGCTGGAGTTCCCCAAGGCAGTGTTCTGGGCCCTGTGCTTTTTCTGGTCTTCATCAATGATCTATCTGACTCTCTTGAAAATCCTCTCTATCTCTTTGCTGATGACTCCACTCTCTGCCGCTCCATTCCTCTTCCCTCAGATCGGCAGTCTGCAGCCTCCTCACTCTCTGAAGACTTGGACAAAATCACAGACTGGTCAAACAAGTGGAACATGTCTTTCAATCCTAACAAATCTCACACTCTTACTATGTCTCTCCGAAAAGATCGACTGGACAACCCTCCCATCTAATTTCTCAACAATCCTCTCCAAGAAGTTCTGTCGCTCAAGCTTTTGGGTCTCACTATCTGCCATGATCTTTCTTGGGAAAACCACATTTCCAAGCTGGCCTCCAAAGCCAGTCACCGACTGGGCATCCTCCGTCGTGCGAAGTCCTTCCTCGGCACACCTGAACTCCTCACCACATACAAGGCTTTCGTCCGTAGCTCAATGGAATACTGTTCTCCCCTATGGGCCGGTGCTCCTGCCTCACATCTAGCTCGGCTTCACGCTGTTGAAACCAAAGCTTTCAGAATTATTGGAATCTCCCGCGATGAAGCTATATCTGCGGGCCTTTCACTCACTCACCGCAGGCAGGTAGGTGGTCTTTCTGTCTTCTACCGACTCCTCTCCAGCCTTGCACCCCCAGCTCTCTCTGTGCTCTGTCCCCCAAATATTCCTACAGGTCGCACAAGATCTGCCAGCAACCCTCTGATGGTTAAACTGCCGAAATCTCGGCTCTCTGCTCACCTTCACTCTTTCATTCCTCTTTTCTCCCGCCCCTGGAACAAACTCCCTCACTCCCTTCAATCCCACTCCTCCCTCCAGGTCTTTAAAACAGCTGTTCACCACCATCTCTTATCTTCCCCCATCCAAAACCTTGATCTTTTCTACCCCCGCTAATTCACCCCAGATCCACCTTGTTTGAAATTCCAACTTCTTTCCTGGAAGTCCTGGCCGTGTCCATATGTTTTATACCTCTCCCAACCCCCTCCCCCCCCCTTCCCATGCCCCCCTCCCAAAGCCCTCGCCCTCCCTCAGATCTCTCCATGTCTCCATGTCTCTCGGTCCCTGCTCTCAAATGTTGTGTTTGTGTCCTTCCCCCTCTCTCCCCATCTTGTCTACCGCTCCCAATGTTATATGTTTTTGTGTCGGTTTGTCTTTCTGTGTGATTAATGTTCGCTCTTTCACGAGCCTCGATCTTGTATACAAAAAAAAAAAAAAAAAAAAACCCAAACTGGAAGAACAAACCCCAATTCAGAAGATGCTCGGCAATTATAACATCATGTGTTTCGACAAAATGCAGTGGAACAGGCAAACCATCACAAACGAGCTCGACATTTAACCAGCATTTGGTACCATAGCTTAAAAAAACAAAACTCAATCAGCACATCCTGTTTGATTTTGTACAATGCTTTAAAAACCACATTATCGCCTCAATGATGTTCCTTCAGCGGGATTTGTCATCCTTTTTCAGCAGAGGTCAGGTTTAGATGAGGTCAGCCATTAACCCTCAGAAGTAGCTTTCCACAACAGCTTATCAGCCAGGTGCTTTGCCAATTTTCGACCTCACACATCCCTCTCATACTTGTAAGAGTTACTATCAGGACAATAAAGAAAAGCATCAGTAGGGTAAAACGAATCTGTCTCAAGATGGTCAAATGCCGAGTGTCAAGCAAGTTTTGGCATCCATGAAGAGGACATTCCTCCTTAATTGTCTGGCAGAGTGCAGAAAGAAAAGACGTCATAGAAAGATGATGATGGTACCCAGAGTACTGTGGGAAGTGATGTCACTCCATTAAACTCAGTGGCGGTGTTGGTCTCAAGTGCTGTCACATGTATTTGCCTACACAATGTATATGTGATATGTCCACTGTCCAGCTTCTCCATGAATCCTTTTGAACTCCACGGGAACCACAACCATAACCATGTAGAAAATGCCATTGGTCACTTTCTGACGTAGGGTTGGAGTCGAGGATGGACCAGCGTGGCAAAGGGAAGGGGATGTGGGGATGGGGAGATTTGGGGGTTCCTTCAACTCACCCTGTTATAAGAGAGTTGTTCTGAGATGAGTTATGAGTTATGAGATGCTTTGAGGTTCCATGGTAGAAAACCTTTCCAGGATGCACAACACGATAAACAAGGCATGAACACACCAGCATCCACTTGTTCATGAACATTATATTGGAATGCAAACTTTGCGTCTACTGTTACATTGCGTGTGACAGTATGCTCATGAATAGACTAAAAGAAGGAGAACTAATAACTATATATATTACACATCTTCTTGAAACTTCAGAACACCTGAGATTGCAGAAAAGACGAATGTTCAAGTCTACGTTGACACGAAACTGCACAGATTGCTCAGTGCGGACAAACACAATGTACTATAATCTACTATTGGCAGAGTAAGGAGTTTGTTCAAATATTTGGCATCACCTGACAGCACCAGTTTCCATTCAAATATAAAAATGCGAGTAAAGTCATTTATTTGGTTTGATGCAATATGCAATACTTCAACACTGAAGTGATGATAACCTTGTGCTGTGCAAAACGTGGTGGGGGCAGGGGGGAGGGAGAGGGGGAGGATGGGGTGTAGGGAAGGGGAGGAGCTGTGAAGCAAAATAGACAAAATGGCTCCACCCACACAGATAGAACCGATATTTCGTTCTCCAATAAGTAATAGCAGAAGCTCAGGGATAATAATGCAGAACTTTGCTGTTAAACCCACCGACAAGAAAAGCAGGGATCACACAAACCCAAAATTTAAAATGCCCCCACTTTCCCCCCACAACTGAAATGATCTCCAGAGCTCCTACTTTTTATTGTTCCTTTTCCTGGACCATGCAAAGCCCGGCCCAACGGATGCCAGGTTCAGCAGATAAACAGCATTATGATACAAAATTCGTTTTTAATGCTGCGTTGTCATTTCTTTCGATGTCGATTGTCAATTGTCATTTGTTTGTCGTTAAAGGCGGCAAAAAGGGTTGGCGTCAGGAAGGGCATCCGGCCGTAAAACATTGCTTCAAAAAGGGGACCAAAAAACAACAACAACCACGGTTCCCGAAAAAGGCCAACCCCCGCTTTGCGGGGAAAAATGGCCTCTAAAGGTGGTTTTTATTGTCATTTCTTTCGAGACACTTGGCAGATGGCTCCTTTTCTTTACCTGCTGCTTGCACACCCTGCAGGGCTTGTATATTAGTCAAGAATACCTTTAAGCTTAGCTTGCCAAGCCAGGACCCTTGGGTGACCGGTCAGCATGATCTCAGGAAAGTCAGCAAGAGGAACCCAATACAGGAAACAATTAGCAGGATTCTGTTGTCTCAACAACACACTGCAGTGCTTCATGTCTCAACAATTAGGCAGCGATACAGCAGCTGATTGTTTCATAAAACATGCAAACTTGGGTTAGAGCAAAAAATGTAGAAAAATATTACAAGCACCCTTTGGACTTCTTCATCACAAAGTAATTCTTGTTTACTTTATAAATGCTCATAACTAATCAAACCTCTCCCTTCCCTTTATTATTATCATTTTTACAACAAGGGTTCCCATCATAGTCACTCAGCCTTATTACTCCCAAAATACAATCACCTACATGAGGCAGTCAGCTCAGATGTACATGGCTTGCAGCCACTCCATTCTGAAAGAACTCACTCACTTGCGTTTCCGTTGGAGTTTTCGACGAATGTACTGGAGAGCCGGGAAGCTATCCATGACCGGCTTCGCCTGCAGAGGTACGCTCCCCTATGCTTGCCCGGTGCCCCCCAAACAAACGGATGACCGAGTGGGGGTTTCAAGTAAAAGCAATAGGACGTTAGAAGGTGACGATGCGTTAGCCTCGCTGAGAACATACTGCGCTTCCAGCTCGCTGACTGTGCTCATAGCAGGGCGGCGAGGCAGCATGATGGGGGGCTGAAGGGCGATTTCAAGGAAGTAAGGTCAGAGGTTGAGGGGATTGAATTTAGAATATAAATGGAGGGGAGGGGTGAAAAAAAAAATTGTAGGGAGGAATGAGTGAACAGAAAAAGTTTGTAGAATTAATACAAGTGTAGATGCTGAGCGTTAAAAGGGAAACTGAATAACCTATAGTGAGACCTCCCTTTCAAATGAAACATTGCAGATCAATTATAAAACAGCAAAATAAAAATACCAAAGTAAACAAAAAAACTATTTCATATATATATATATATATATCAAAAAAAAAAATCAAAGAAAAAATAAATATATATATATATATTTATATATTGTTTTTACAAATATCTTGTCAGGATTCACATAAAACTTCGTTTTAAGGAGAGCCTATTGGTTGTTCGGAGAGATTAAAGAAAATAAAAGTAATGGTGGAAGAGGTTTTAGAGCAGATTAGCAGGTGGGTGACAAACATGGCGGCAGCATGATTAAAGTTAAACAAATGTATAACACAGACAACCCTCCCCTCCCCTCCCCCCCACCCCCCCCCCCCCCCGCCCTAATAAACTGCATTCACAAATCTTGAAACCCAGGCATTTTTGCTTCCCACGAGTTTCTCCTCCACCCACCGACGAACGATGAAACACGAGAGCAGGGCAAAAGTACACACAGGCAACCAAACTCCATGGAACATCCTTCTCACCCTCCCTTAAAATGGTTCTTTCCCACAGCCCTCATATAGACACTTAACTCCATGATGGTCAGTCACTCTCACTTGCTCCATTCTTATGTAATCCACCCATCCCTCACAACCACCCAAAGAGGTTTTACACTGACCGACACAACGATGTCATCCCACCTTTCCCACATTTGAAATTCCTCAGTTCTACTCACCCAGCAGCTGCGTTGACGCAAAAACTGCTTTTGCAAGTGAAGTGCTCACTGGACAGTGTTTTCCAAATTATTGCACAATGGAGAGATTCCCTTAGGATACGTATAGGTTTTGGATTGAGAAATGCTTCTGTAGTCACATTGTTTGAACATTTGTTTAAAATCATGTTAACCCGGGTTAAACATTGAAAAATAGACTTTGAAGCATGCAATGGAAACCAGCTGGTCTTTTATCAATACATGTCAAAGTAATCAAAGGTATGAATCATGTTATGCTACGATTTTCAGAATAATCGTAAACAACTTTCACCCTTTTCCATGGAGTCATTCACCGAGATCTTGACATTGGACTTCATTCAGAAACAGTACAATTTACTGCTTTAATACAAGCAGTTAATTTATTTCTCAATATTTTAAAATAACTTTTACAATAGATCAGTGCACATGAATCCAAAGCAAAACATGAGCTCTTTATCCTACCACTGGTGTTTACACCTTTTTTTTGTTTTTTTTTGGTATACAAGATCGAGGCTCTTGGTGTAACCCTGGTCCCTGGTGTTGGGCTAGCGGCTAGGGTGCCGGCTTAGGATCCCAGGATCCTGGGTTCGAATCCCGGTCGATCGCTGAATTAACGCCAGGGGGGCTGACTCAGCCTGTCATCCTTCCGAGGTCGGCTAATTGAGTACCAGTTCACTGGTAATTCCCTGTTTGTCGCTAAAGGTGGCAAAAAGGGTTGGCGTCAGGAAGGGCATCCGGCCGTAAAACATTGCTTCAAAAAGGGGACCAAAAAAAAACAAACAAAAAAAAACAACAACAACAACAACAACAACCACGGTTCCAGAAAAAGGCCAACCCCCGCTTGCGGGGAAAAATGGCCTCTAAAGGTGGTTATTTTTTTATTTTTATACAAGATCGAGGCTCGTGAAAGAGCTAACCTTAATCACACAAAAAGTCAAACCGATACATAAAACACAAAATAAGGGGAGCGGTAGACAAGATGGGGAGAGAAGGGGAAGGACACAAACACAACATTTGAGAGCAGGGACATCGAGAGAACTGTGGGAGGGAGAGGGTTTGGGGGGAGGTGGAGACAGAGGCAGGAGTGAAAACAACCTCCACCCACCTTTGGTGGTGGAGGTATTTATAATAGATACATTACAGATTAATAGATACAACTATATAATATGGAAATTAGCAAACTAGCTCAGACCGTTTCAAAAGAGAAAGGGAAACGAAGAGGAGAAAAGGGCATGTCGATGATTTGTGGAAGAGACTGTGGAATAAATCAAAGTACTAGCTTCGGTGGTGTAATGGTTGGAGCATCCGCTCCAATTCGGGGAAGTAGGAGGTTTGAACCCTGGCTGAGTAATATCAAAGACTTAAAATGGAATGTGCTGCTTCCTTGCTTGAGGCTCACCTTACAAAGGCTAGAATACAGACCAACAACCATAAGTTGACAATAACGCAGGCTTTGATGGGGTTAATAGCCTCTATCTGCATTGAAGTTCCTTGAAAGAGAATTGGTGTTATCATATTATTAAAGAGACTGGAGATTGGGAGTGGTATGCATGGGGACTAATAGAAATTTGGGGGATGGGTGAAGAGAGTTAATTTTTGCAGATATACCAACACAAAGATTAAAATTTTAAAAAGGAAAAAATAATTGTCCATCTCCATAATTAAAATGATGTGTCCAAAAGATGTTATTGCAAAGTTAAACACTTGCAGCTGCATCAAAAAAGTATATAAAAAAACTAAAGGGGAAGTTGCTTAACTCTGTGAATTTCCAGTTTTAGGCACAGCTCTGAGTTGCTTAAATCAGTGCAGTAGTGGGAACCTGGATGGAATTAACAGAACATTGATCGAAGTCGACTAAGCACCGTAGGAAGCGAGACCCTGAGGTTTCAGGAGTTAACCCTTCGTCGGTGCAAAAGTATCCTGAACTGGTCCTGGTCCCTGAAACGTAGTGACAAATGTTTGAGAAAACCTTGCAAATGAAATGCCGTACAAAGAGCTCCTTGGTATACTGCAGAACAACAAATCAAACCTTGCAAATATCTTGCACTTGCTTTCACTCTCGATGGATTTACAGTCACGTGAAAAAATAAGTCCACCCCGTGTAAAGTTTTGACTTTTTCAACATATTTCAACATACAGCTATTTGATCTTCATTTCAACAATATTGAAAGATAAAGATGATGTAATACAATAAATATCATGAAACATTTACATTTTGAAGTCCATTGTATAATTTAAATAAACATAAATGCAAAAGTAAGTGCACCCTTGGCTCTAATCGGTGGTATTGCCCCCTTTGGCAGAAACGACCTCAAGTAGGCGTTTCTTATATCTGCCTACCAGTCTCTGACATCGACTGGGTGAAATTTTTGCCCACTCCTCCATGCAGAATTCTTTCAGCTGTGTGATGTTTGAGGGGTTTCTTGCATGCACAGCTCGTTTCAAATCCCCCCCACAACATCACAATGGGATTTAGATCTGGGCTTTGACTTGGCCATTCCAGAACCCTCCATTTCTTTCTTTTCAGCCATTAAATGGTGGATTTACTGGTATGTTTAGGGTCATTGTCATGTTGCAAGGTCCACCTTCGGTTGAGCTTCAACTTTCCGACAGATGGCCTCACATTATCCTCAAGCACCCTCTGGTACAATGAAGAATTCATAGTGGATTATATGATGGTGAGCTGCCCAGGCCCTGATGCAGCAAAGCTGCCCCAAGCCATAATATTTCCACCACCAGTCCACCACGCTTTACAGTTGGTATCAGGTTCTTGTGATCAAATGCTGTCTTTGGTTTCGCCAAACATGTCTTCTGGTACTGTGGCCAAATTGCTCGACTTTGACTCATCTGTCCAGAGCACATTGTTCCAGAAGTGCTGGTCTTTGCCGAGGTGTTCATTGGCAAACTTTAGTCTTGCCCTGATGTTCTTTCTGGACACCAAAGGTTTCCTCCTGGCACACCTCCCATGTAGATCAAATTTGTGCAGCCTCTTTCTAATGGTAGACTCATCTACTTTGACATCAACAATGGCAAGAGCTACCTATAGGTCCCGTGATGACATTCTGGGGTTCTTCGAGACTTCTTTAAGCATCTTGCAGTTTGCTCTCGGGCTGAACTTGCTGGGGCGCCCTGGCCTGAACAAGTTGGCAGTTGTTTAGAATCATCTCCACTTGTAGATGATCTTCCGGACAGTCGAATGATCGATTTCAAATTGTTTGGAGATCTTTTTAAATCCCTTCCCAGACTCGTAGGCATCTATAACCTTTTCTGAAGGCCTCAGAGAGCTCTTTTGATCTCGGCATGGTGACGCAGCACACTTCAACAACAAAGAGCAAACCAAACTAAATGTCTGAGGTTTAAATAAGACAGGTTCCTCCAAGATCCTCTCTAATGATGTTCTAATCATTCGCACCTGAGCTGGTGCACCTGATTCTAATTTTAGGTATTTGAAATAGTGGTAAATGTAGGGGTGTACTTAGTTTTTCCACATGTGAAACTTGCATTTATGTTTATTTAAATTATACAATGTACTACAAAATGTAAATGTTTCATGATATTTGTTATATTATATCACCTTTATCGATCAATATTGTTGAAATGAAGATCAAATAGCTGTATGTTGAAATATGTTGAAAAAGTCAAATCTTTACATGGGGTGTACTTACTTTTTCACGTGACTGTACATACATATATACACTGCTCTCAATAGGTATTGGAACAGTAAAGTTAAATTTGTTATTATTGCGAGCTAATCAATAAACTTGGATTCGAGATCAAAATATGAATACGAGGCAAGAGTACAAAAGGTCAGATTTTAGTCCTTGGTATATCTATGCATATATGTTTTACCATTGTAGTACAAGAGCACTATTTATGTTAAGTTCCCCCATCCCCAATTTTACGTAAGCATAAGTATTGGAACAAATGACTGACAGGTGTTTCTTGTTGCTCAGGTGTTTCTTGTTGCATTGATTGTTCACACACAAAATAACTGTGAATATTGAGTCTTGGTTTTATCCTTTGCTTTTCCCTTTGGAGTCTGCCTTTGGAGTCAGTAGGCATAAAGCAACATGAAGACCAGAGAACTGGCTATGAAGGAAAAACAAGCAATTTGGAAGCTGAAAGAACAGAAGAATTCAATTATTCCACTAGCCGTAGCAGAATAATTGAATTATTTTCAATTATTCTCACAATTGTGAGGTGTCACACACCCAACCCAACCAGTACAGGAGGTGTGGAGTACAGAGGTAGGTGCCTCCACTCCCAGAATCCACAGCCCCTCATCTACTCACTCACACACACACACACACAATAATTTGAAATAGCTTGAAAAAAAAGAAACCACAAGTGTACTTGGCAACATACAATGGCCAGGTCAGCGAAGGAAAACAACTGCAGTTGATCAAAATCAGAGCTGTGATGAACCCCCCCCCCCCCCCCCCCCCCAAAAAAAAATAAGAAAAGAAGAAAAATCAATCACCAACAACCTTTAGAGTGCAGGGGTGAAAGTATCACAATTTACCATTCACAAAAGACTGACAGCTGAACTACAAGCAAGAGGCAACACATCTCATCAGCACCAAAAAAAAGAAAGGCCAACTGCTCCTGGACTCTGTCCTTCTCTCCTGACAAGGTGGAGAAGTTTTTGTCAAACCTCGACTCAGATTCTGCAACTGGACCAGACGGCATCAGCTCAAAGGTCCGAAAATCCTGCTCTGCCGCTCCATCTCACCCTCTCTTTTGCTCAAGGTCATCTGCCAGCATCCTGGAAATCAGCAAACATTACCGCTTTACACAAATAATGTGCAAAAAACAGATCCTTGCAACTACCGACCAATCATCCTGCTCCCAATTATCAGCAAAGTCATGGAATCCATCATTGCTTCAGATATCAAATCCTTCCTCTTCTCCAATGGCTTGATCTCCGATCATAAATTTGGATCCAGACCAGGTCATTCTACTCTGGACATGTTGCTTCTACTGTCTCAACAATGGATGGAGGTCCTCAATGCCAAACAGGAAATTAGAGCAGTCTCCCTTGACATATCACGTGCCTTCGATATGGTCTGGCACCCAACTCTGCTCACAAAACCCTCCTCCTATGGTATCCATGGAAATCTCCTCGCATGGCTTGCGGACTTCCTCTCTGGTCGTAGTCGACGTGTGGCCCTGAATGGATTTCTCTCATCTCCCCCTTCCTGTTGTGGCTGGAGTTCCCCAAGGCAGTGTTCTGGGCCCTGTGCTATTTCTGGTCTTCATCAATGATCTCTCCAACTCTCTGGAAAATCCTCTCTATCTCTTTGCTGATGACTCCACTCTCTGCCGCTCCATTCCTCATCCCTCAGATCGGCAGTCTGCAGCCTCCTCACTCTCTGCAGACCTGGACAAAATCAAAGACTGGTCAAACAAGTGGAACATGTCTTTCAATCCTGACAAATCTCACACTCTTACGAAGGGGTGTTGCAAAACATTTTACCTTTTTTTCCCCTTGAGGCATGCTTACTTTGATGCACGTTAAAATAGCCGAGAATAGAATAACGCACATGCGACGCGTTGTTCAGTCTGCGACAAAACCATCACAGCAACGACAAGCGAAGAAAAAGTGACGACGTGGACGCAAGGTACGCACACGGCACATATGCACACACACATCATGTCCGAATGCGTGGTTCTCGGGGGGGAAAAAAGGTAAAATGTTTTGCAACACCCCTTATGTATCTCCGAAAAGACCAACTGGAAAACCCTCCCATCCATTTTCTCAACAATCCTCCCAAGAAGTTCTGTCGCTCAAGCTTTTGGGTCTCACTCTCTGCCATGATCTTTCTTGGAAAAACCACATTTCCAAGCTGGCCTCCAAAGCCAGTCGCGGACTGGGAATCCTCCGTCGTGCGAAGTCCTTCCTTGGCACGCTTGAGCTCCTCACCATATACAAGGCTTTCATCCGCAGCTCAATGGAATACTGTTCCCCCTCTGGGCCGGTGCTTCTGCCTCACACCGAGCTCGGCTTCACGCTGTTGAAACCAAAGCTTTCAGAATCATTGGAATCTGCTGCCATGAAGCTAACTCCGAGGGCCTTTCACTCACTCACCGCAGGCAGGTTGGTGGTCTTTCAGTCTTCTACCGACTCCTCTCCGGCCTTGCTCCCCCAGCTCTCTCTGTGCTCTGTCCCCCAAATATTCCTACAGGTCGCACAATATCTGCCAGCAACCCTCTTGTGGTAAAACTGCCAAAATCTAGGCTCTCTGCTCACCTTCACTCTTTCATTCCCCTTATCTCCCACCTCTGGAACAAACTCCCCCACTCTCTTCAATCCCACTCCTCCATCCATGGCTTTAAAACAGCTGTTCACCACCATCTCTTATCTTCCCCCATCCAAAACCTTGATCTTTTCGACCCCTGCAAATTTTTACTCCAGATACACTTTTTTGAAATTCCAACTTCTTTCCTGGAAGTCCTTGCAGTGTCCACATGTTTTATACCTCTCCCACCTCCCCCCAAGCCCGCTCCCTTCCACAGTTCTCTCAATGTCCTTGCTCTCAAATGTTGTGTTTGTGTCCTTCCCCCTCTCTCCCCATCTTGTCTACTGCTCTCCTTATTTTGTGTTTTGTGTGTCGGTTTGACTTTTTGTGTGATTAATATTAGCTCTTTCACGAGCCTCGATCTTGTATACAAAAAAACAAACAAAACAAAAAAAAAGTCAGGATTAGAATTTGCCAAGAAGTACAGAGGTGGGTGATTGGAGATCTGGAACGAAGTTTTATGGACAGATGACACCAAGATAAACCTTTACCAAAGCGATGGAAAGGCAAAAGTGTGGAGAAAGGAAGGAACTGCATTTGATCCAAAGCATCCTAACTCATCTGTGAAGCATGGTGGAGGGAGTGTCATGGTTTGGGCTTGCATGGCTGCCTCTTTATTGATGATATAACTAATGATGGCAACAGCAGAATCAATTTGGAAGTGTGGAGAAACATATTGGCTGCATATATACAACAAAATGCTTCCAAACTCTTTGGGCGGTACTTCACCATGCAGCAAGACAATGCGCCAAATCACACTGCCAACACAACCAAGGAGTTCATCAGGGGAAAAAGTGGAAATTTTTGGAATGGCCAAGTCAATCTCCTGATTTAAATCCAATGGAGCATGCATTTCACTTTCTGAAGAGGAGACTAAGCTTAGAACCCCCCAAAACAAACAACAACTGAAAATGGCTGCAGTGAATACTTGGAAAAGCATCTCAAAGGTGACTTCTTCACTGTTCCAACACTTGCGAAGGGCACTGCAATACATTCATATATATATAGTCCAAAGGGTTATAGAGAGTCTACATTGTCTAATGGGGTATTAGTAGTTTTGAGGGTCCTATGGGTCTAAAGGTCCTAAAAGGTTTATTGGGGGTATACAGGGTCTGAGGGATCTAAGGGTTCTAACAGGGTATACATGGTCTGCATTGCCTTATGGTTTTAGGGGCTCTTAAGCATCTTAGGGTTCTAAAGGTTATTTGGCTTCGAAAGGGGTCTTAAGGGTTTAAAGTTTTAAATGGTCTAATAGGATATATTGGGTCTTAATGTTATCAAGCGTCTTGGGGTTCTAAAGGGTCTTAAGGGTTGATACAGGTGTAATGGCATTAATGCTTTCTTAGGGTCCACAGGGTATTAAGAGCATCAGGGTTCTAAAAGGCTTAAGGTGTATAATCAGTCTTGATGGTGTTAGGGGTCGACTGCATCTAACGGGGTCTGGAAGTTAAGGTTCTAAACTAAAGGAAGAAATTGGGTCTATAGGGTATTGGGGGTCCACTAAGAGGGTCTACAGGGTCTGAAGGGTCTCTGGGGTTTAAAGGTTCTTACAGGGTCTGGGGATCTGGGGGTATAAGGTGTCTTGGGGGTTTCAAGGGTTTAACAGGGTCTATTGGGTCTTATGGCTTGAAAGGCTCCAACAGAGTATATAGGGCTTACAATGTGTTAGGAGTCTTATGTGTTGAAGGGTTCTAAAGGGTCTGAAGGGATCCAAGTGTTGGATCACGTGAGCACAGGGTCTGAAGGGTCTAACAGGGTCTGAAGGGTCTAACAGGGTCTGAAGGGTCTAACAGGGTCTAACAGGGTCTAACAGGGTCTAACAGGGTCTAACAGGGTCTGAATGGTCTAACAGGGTCTGAAGGGTCTAACAGGGTCTGAAGGGTCTAAAGAGTTTTATGGGTTTAGGGGTCTATATTATCTCAAGGGGTCTGAAGGTATATAGGGATCTTCGGGGTCGAAAGGATGTAAATGTCTAACGGTGTCTAAAGGGTCTAAAATATCACGAGGGTCTTAAAGGGTCTTCAAAGGGCTAAGGGGTCTCAACAGTCGAAAGGGTTGAAAGCTTTAAAAGGTGTATATACAGACTTGGCATTTAATATGTAATATTTTTTTGTGGGGGTGAACTTACTTTTCAAGATGACTTAGAACCAAAAGTTCATTGGAATTATGTTGAAATTATTCTAGATTTTGCGAATGTGACCTTTAAAAGAAACAAAAACCACATTTGACATTTCGAAGCAAATAAATTGATCCTTGAAAGTGATGTCAACTGATATCGAACTCAATTCACGGACAGCACTGTGTTAAACTTCTGTGCGTTTTCCAGAAGTATCTCTTTATTTTGCACATAAGCCAAAAAAAATTCTAACAAAAACAAAAGTTAAATTACGACTGGGATTACGGACAGTAAAATTACAGTTCAGTACTTCGTGTAACCCCCACGAGCATTCAGGAGAGCACGTACACGTTGATGCATGCTGTTCACGAGATTTACCAAGGTTTGGACAGGAATCGCTTGCCATGCAGTTGCAATACCCTGCTGCAATTCATGCACAGAGGCAGGCTGCTGGTCCAGGTTGTCGATTTGACGCGTTAATTCTGCCCACAAATTCTCTATCGGATTCATATCCGGGGACATGGCAGGCCACTCCATATGCTCTACACCACGGTCAGCAAGAAAGTGTTGGATCACGTGAGCATGATGAGGCCGTGCATTGTCATCTTGGAAGACAAAGTTTCCTCGAAAGGCTGCACGAACAAATGGAAGCAATGTTTCTTCCAGAATGGCCCTGTGCTTGAACTGGTTCAGGTTTCCATTCAGAACAACCAGGTCAGTTTTACCCCCTGCATGAAAAGCAGCCCAAACGGTCACCCCACCACCTCCAGCTTGGACTCTTGGCACTATACAATCTTCGTTGTCGGCTTCATGCACTTGTCTGCGCACTCGGACGCGGCCATCTTGACGATAGACCAGAAATCTAGACTCGTCACTGAAGATCACGTGATTCCAGTGTCCTGGCTGCCATTGACGGTGCTCTCTGGCCCACTGCATTCGGCGCTGGCAGTGTTGTCTGGTCAGACGTGGCTTTCTCAGGGGATGCCTGGCACTATAGCCTGCTTGAACCAGTCGTTGGTCGACTAGCCTTCTGGATGCAGGCACATTTGTCAGTTGCTGCCACTCAGCACGACGACAATTAGCTGACTTGGTACGGCCATTGCGGACTAACCGGTGCAGCTGGCGATCATCCCTCCTTGTGGTTCTGCGTGGACGTCCTGGTCTCGGTATTGGAGTCGGGACACCCCTCTGAGCATTTCGTTTCAGGATCTTTGACACCTGACCTTGAGTGATGCCATACTGCCAAGCATTAGCACGCTGTTTCATGCCGGAATTTCATAAAGCCAACCACTAAATGACAAACAGCATTGTCGAGTTGACGGACCATCTCCAGGGGAAGCGGCAATAACTTTTGTAGACGTGCAGCAGTTGTTTTCCACAAATACAGAACGCAACAACCCTTATATACCCGATTGTGAAGCCAATCGTCAAATGTACCTGTCCGTACATTTTGTCACGCCACCTGTGATATAATCCTGTTATTCACTTTTTGCTACGACAGACAATCAGTGACATGGTTCTTTTAACAAAGAAATCACCAAAGCGTAAAAGAAACTCACCAGATTGATACACCGAGTTCAGAAATTAAACCCAAGTCAAGAAAAAAAAAATATTCCATATTAAATGCCAAGTCTGTATATATATAATTTCAAGGACCTGAATTCTTCCCGGTGTGTACCCTGGTTAGAATAGGTACACTGTATCCCTGCGTGTCGTAAGAGGCTTCTAAGAGGGTTGGCGTCAGGAAGGGCATCCGGCCATAAAAACATTGCCTCAAAAAAGAGAACCATGACAATCACAACTACATATGGGCAGGGTACAGCCCGAAGTGGAGATCGGTTTCTGAGGTTTGGGACATGGAATGTAGGGACAATGACAGGGAGATCAGGAGAAGTGGTGGAAGTATTGATCAGAAGAAGAGTGGACATATGTTGTGTGCAAGAGACGAGATGGAAGGGAAGTGGTGTGAGAATGGTGAGGGGTAGGCAGGGACAGAAATACAAGTTTGTGTGGCAAGGGTGCCCGGAGGGCGTGAATGGTGTTGGTGTCCTGTTTTCTGAGGAGTTTGTAGACAGTGTGGTGAGTGTGACGAGAGTGAGTGATAGGTTGATGATGGTGAAAATGATGATTGGAAAGATCTTGGTGAACGTCATCTGTCTACAATGCTCCGCAAGTTGGTCGGAGCGATGAAGAGAAGGACAAGTTCTAGTGTGCAATAGAGAAGCCGATGGAAAACGTGAAAGATGAGGAAGTTGTTGTGGTAGGAGGAGACCTAAATGGACATGTGGGAAGGAGTATGGATGGTTTTGAGGGAGTTCATGGGGGTTACGGATATGGTGTGAGAAATGGAGAAGGTGAAAGGATTTTGGAGTTTGCTGATGGAGCTGATTTGTTGATTTGTAATACTCAGTTCCAGAAAGAGGATAATAAGCTTGTTACATACACGTCCGGTGGGTCGACGACAACCGTTGACTACCTAATGGTGCGCGAGATAGGGGGCACCTCCGGGACACAAAGGTGATCGCAGGGGAGGAGGCTGTTTCACAGAACCATCTGGTTGTCTGCGACATAAGGGTGAAAGGTGCGAGGAGAGCTCGGCGGGTGAAGTACCAACCGAGAATGAAGGTGTGGAGGTTGAAAGAGGTGACAGTAAGGGAGGCATTAAAAGAGAGGCTGAATAGGGTAGAGGATGATGTGGTTGAGCTTGAACGTGGTTGGATGTCAATGAAAGATAGTCTGTTGGGAGCCGTTGGTGAGGTATGTGGATGGACAAAAGGAGCAACGAGGCACTTGGAAACATGGTGGTGGGATGAGGAAGTTGGAAAGAGGATTGACGAGAAGAGGAAGAAGTTCAAGGAGTGGCAGAAGGCGAATGGTACGGGAGCAGAAAAAGCAGAGCATGAAAGTTATAAGGCAGCCAAGAAGGCTGCAAAGAAAGAGGTAGCAAAGGTGCAGGAGGCATGTAGGAAAATGTTCGGAGAAAGCTTGGATTCGGAAGAGGGTCAGAGAGCGGTATTCAGGATTGCAAAGCAGATAGCGAAAGAGAGGTATGATGTGATGGGGGTGAGTTGCTTGAAGGATGAAGTGGGACAAATCGTTGTGGACCCAGATGGAATTAAAGGAAGATGAAAGAGATATATGGAAATGCTGTTGAATACAGAGAATGAATGGGATGGCAACATAGAGAGTAACGCAGTTTTAGGACCGGCAGAGAAGATAACTGAGAAGGAAGTTGAGGAAGCGATAAAAGCAATGAAGAGTAGAAAAGCGGGAGGGCCGACGGGAGTTGTGGGAGATATGTTGAAGGCAGCAGGAAGTTGGGGTGTGAAGCGAATGACAGAGATCTGTAATCTGGTGGTGGAAGAAGGCCGCATTCCAGTGGATTGGGAACTGAGTACCCTCGTCCCTCTATACAAGGGGAAAGGTGACCCTCTGGAGTGTGGCTCGTACCGAGCGATAAAGTTATTGGAGCATGGAATGAAGGTATTGGAAAGGGTGTTGGAGAGGAGGATAAGGAAGAAGGGGAAGATCGACGAAATGCAGTTTGGATTTTTTGCCAGGAAGAGGAACGAAAGACGCACTCTTTATTGTGAGGCAGTTGCAGGAGAAGTACATGGAGAAGAGGAAGAAGTTGTTTCTTGGGTTTGTTGATCTGGAGAAAGCATTCGATAGGGTTCCACGCGAAGTATTGACATGGGCATTGAGGAAGTTAGGAGTGGAGGAATGGTTGATCAGAGTAGTGATGGCAATGCACAAAAGAGCGCGCACAGCTGTAAGGACGAAGGACGGGAACAGTGGTCAGTTTGAGGTGAAGGTGGGAGTGCATCAGGGGTCGGTACTAAGTCCACTACTATTTGTAGCTGTGATGGAGGTGCTGGCTTAGAACGTAAAGTAGGGTTTACCGTGGGAGTTGTTGTATGCAGATGATCTGGTGTTGATTGCGGAAAGTATGGATGGACTGAAGGAAAAGATGAACAAGTGGAAGGAATGTATGGAGCCAAAAGGTCTGAAGGTGAACATAGGAAAGACGAAGGTGATGGGAAGTGGTAAAGCATGTGGTGAGGTGGAAAGAACTGGGAAGTGTCCGTGTGCTGTGTGCAGGAAGGGTGTCGGAGTGAATTCCATTCAATGTACAATGTGCGCTGAGTGGGTTCATCAAAAATGTAGTGGTCTGAGAGGGTCATTAACCAGTGTGGCAGCTACATTCAAATGTAAGGTGTGCATAGAGGGAGCTGCAGATGGAGGAAATGTTGAGTTGGATCTTGGAGACGGCGTGAAGCTGGAAGGTGTGAAAACATTTTGCTACCTCGGAGACATGCTGAATGGAGAAGGTGGATCAGACTCGGCAACGGTTGCAAGAGTGAGATGTGCATGGAAGAAGTTTCGGGAACTGAGTGGCGTGCTGATGAGGAGGGGAGTGCCGTTGAAGCTGAAGGGAAAGGTGTATGCTGCATGTGTGAGAAGTGTTATGATTTATGGGAGCGAGACATGGGTAATGAACGTAGAGCAGCAACGAAGGCTTTGAAAGAGTGGAAATGCGAATGGTTCGGTGGATGTGCGGAGTATCGTTGAGAGAGAGGAAGACAAATGATGAATTGCGAAAGATTATGGGAATAGAGCCTGCGATTGATGCTGTGAAGACGAACAGGTTGAGATGGTTTGGTCATGTGTTGAGGAAGGATGAAAGTGACTGGTTGAGAAGAGTGATGGAAATGAATGTAGAAGGAAGTAGCTTTTTTTTTTTTTTTTTTTTTTTTTTGTATACAAGATCGAGGCTCGTGAAAGAGCGAACATTAATCACACAAAAAGACAAACCGACACATAAAACATATAACATCGGGAGCGGTAGACAAGATGGGGAGAGAGGGGGAAGGACACAAACACAACATTTGAGAGCAGGGACCGAGAGACATGGAGACATCGAGAGATCTGAGAGAGGGCGAGGGCTTTGGGGGGGGGGGGGGGCATGGGAAGGGGGCGGTGGGAGGGGTATAAAACATATGGACACTGCCAGGACTTCCAGGAAAGAAGTTGGAATTTCAAACAAGGTGGATCTGGGGTGAATTAGCGGGGGTAGAAAAGATCAAGGTTTTGGATGTGGGAAGATAAGAGATGGTGGTGAACAGCTGTTTTAAAGACCTGGAGGGAGGAGTGGGATTGAAGGGAGTGAGGGAGTTTGTTCCAGAGGCGGGAAAAAAGAGGAATGAAAGAGTGAAGGTGAGCAGAGAGCCGAGATTTCGGCAGTTTAACCATCAGAGGGTTGCTGGCAGATCTTGTGCGACCTGTAGGAATATTTGGGGGACAGAGCACAGAGAGAGCTGGGGGTGCAAGGCCGGAGAGGAGGAAATGTTGAGTTGACGGGGAAGACGGAGAAAGACTTGGCTGAAGATGGAGGAAGAAGAAATGCGGGCAAGGGGGTTAACAAGGAGAGATGCAGAAAATAGGGCAAAATGGAGAATATTGTCATGGGGACCGCAAGGCTAACCCCCGGTCTCGCAGGGAAAATGGCCTTAAAATGCATGTTGTTGTTGTTGTTGTATATATATATAATTTCAAAACACACCTTGTCACAAGTGTGCCTCACTGACCGGGTCCTCAGCATCATCCCATTTCGACCCTGCAACCTTGATACTGTCAGCTCAGGTGGGCCAGCAGGGGAACATACACCTCCACATGCAGCAGCTACACCCGGATGCATAGTTACACCACCACCCACCAACCAGTGAGAACACAGACTACAACAATGAAACCTCCTCCACTCTCAGAATCCACAGCCCCTCACCCACACACTCACACACCAAAAAAAACAAAACAAGGAGACGTCATGCTGAGCACGATACTTGCAAAATCCGCCCCCCCACCACAAAGAAAAAAAAATTCCATTGATACAGCAAATTGTCCATTTCATCAAGATTAAAATAGACAATCTTGATCAAAGCTCGGGTCAACAGGAAGAAAAGTGACGATTTTTCAGATGAAAAATGATGATTTTGGAAGGTTGACCTTGAGTTGACATTTGACCTTTTGACCTCAAAAATAGTTCGTTTCCCTATTTAGTGAGAATGTGCAAATGCTGTTCAATTTTCAATTCAATCGGATGAAAATTGAGGATTTTAGAAATTTGGCCTATGATGACCTTTTGGTCTATGTTGACCTCAAATATACTTGGTGGTTGAATTCAGTGACCAGATATGCAAGTCCTCTTCAAATTTCAAGTCAATTGGATGAAAATTGAGGATTTTAGAAATTTGGCCTATGTTGACCTCAAAAATACTTGGTGGTTGAATTCAGTGACCAGATATGCAAGTCCTCTTCAAATTTCAAGTCAATTGGATGAAAATTGAGGATTTTAGTATTTTGGCCTTCTTGACCTTTTGGCCTATGTTGACCTTAAAAATACATGGTGGTTGAATTCAGTGACCAGATATGCAATTCCTCTTCAAATTTCAATGCAATTGGATGAAAAATGAGGATTTTAGAATTTTGGCTTATGTTGACCTTTTGGATGAGGTTGACCTCAAAAATACTTGGTGGTTGAATTCAGTGACCAGATATGCAAGTCCTCTTCAAATTTCAGGTCAATCGGATGAAAATTGAAGAATTTAGAAATTTGGCAAAGTTGGTGACCTTTGGCCGATGTTGACCTTTTGACCTTTTGACCCCAAAAACAATAGGCTTCTTGCTTTTGTCCAACTCTACCATTTGGTGAAGTTTCGTGAAGATCGGTTGAAAATTGTGACCTGCAGGCCGGTGACAAACAAACAAACAATATACAGACAAACAGACAGACAGAAAAAACACAGACAGACAGAACCACAAACGCAACCGACCAATATACTTGAAAAATCTTTGATTTTGCAAGTAACAAGAAGACGTCATGCATAGCACGATACTTGCAAAGTCCACAACCCCCACCCCCACCCCAAGAAAAAAAATTCCATTAATACAGCAAATTGTCCATTTCATCAAGATTAAAATTGAAAATTTTCAAGCTCAAGTCAATAGGAAGAAAAGTGATGATTTTTCAGATGAAAAATGATGATTTTGGAAGGTTGACCTTGAGTTGACCTTTGACCTCAAAAATAGTTGGTTTCCCTATTTAGTGACTCAATGTGCAAATGCTGTTCAATATTGTCGTCAATCAGAAGAAAAGTGACGATTTTTCAGATGAAAAATGATGATTTTGGAAGGTTGACCTTGAGTTGACCATTTGACCTCAAAAATAGTATGTTTCCAATTTAGTGACAATATACAAATGCTATTCAATTTTCAAGTCAATCGGATTTAAAATGGAGATTTTAGAAATTTGACCTCGATGACCTTTGACCTCAAAATCAATAGGCTTCTCAATTGGAACGATCTATACAACTTGGTAAAGTTTTGTGACGATCGGTTTAGAATTGTGACCAGTAGGTCGGTGACAAATAAACAGATTGAACCACAAACGCAACCGGCCAATATATACTGAAACGCAAAAGAAACTTATCACCTTTGAAACCTTTAAATATCAGCAATAACACTGCGTGTAGTAAATGTGTGAACTTATTTGTGGACAATAGTGTCCTCACTGTCAGACAAAATGGTCACGGATGGTCACTTGAACCTTCAATGGTCACTTCATAGCACAGCTGTTGAACAGCCGTTTTGACTGTCAGTGATTAGCCAAGGGGTACGGGATGATTTTAATGAGCTGCACGTGACGTCTTGATATTGGCTTTAAAAAGGCCAGTGCAAAATGGGCATTTTGACCGAAAAATTTGACCATTTTGACCAACTTCAAAAAGACCGAAAACGCAAAAGAAACTTACCACCTTTGAAACCTTTAAATATCAACAATAACACTGCATGTAGTAAATGTGTGAACTTATTTGTGGACAATAGTGTCCTCACTGTTAGACAAAACGGTCACGGATGGTCACTTGAACCTTCAATGGTCACTTCATAGCACAGCTGTTGAACAGCCGTTTTGACTGTCAGTGATTAGCCAAGGGGTACGGGATGATTTTAATGAGCTGCACGTGATGTCTTGATATTGGCTTTAAAAAGGCCAGTGCAAAATGGTCATTTCAATCAACATGCCACGATTGTCAAGGGATCAACGGCAGCGTGCCCTGGGCATGCTGCAAGGCGGACTGAGCTACCGTGAGGTGGCACATCGCCTTGGCTGTTCACACCAGACAATATCGGCCCTGGTGGACAGAGACACCCTCCACAACTCTGCAGATGACAGACCTCGATCAGGGAGGCCAAGAGTCACCACTGCAAGGCAGGACAGGCAGATGGTCCGGTCACCTGCGGGATCGATTCCGTCCAGCATCCCGCACTGCGGCAGAAACTCCGGGGCATGCAAACCCACGGATCTCCAATGATACTGCACGAAGACGACTGCATGACTATGGTCTGACTGCCAGAAGACCATACAGAGGCCCCGTGATGACGGCTGCCCATCGCCGCAACCGACAGAGATGGTGCCAGCAGCATCAGCGGTGGATCTTGGCGCAGTGGAACGAGGTCGCTTTCAGCGATGAGTCAAGGTTCTGTGTGGACAGTCCTGATGGGCGTGAGCGTGTCTGGAGAAGAACTGGCGAGCGATATGCCGATTGTTGCGTGCGTCAAGCCAACAGGTGGGGTGGCCCAAGTGTGATGGTGTGGGCCGCCATATCAGGCCGGTACAGGACGCCACTGGTGGTTGTGGATGGGAATCTTAATGCCCAGCGGTATGTGGATAATATCCTGCGACCTCATCTGCTGCCATTCCTGCTAGACCACCCAGAACTGAGAACCTTTCAGCATGACAACGCTCGTCCCCATGCTGCTCGCTTTACCACTGCATTTCTCCAAGGCGAGAACATCAACACCATGCAGTGGCCTGCACTCTCCCCTGACCTGAATCCCATAGAGCACCTGTGGGATGAGCTTGGGAGACGCGTAGTTGGCAGGGCCAGGACACGGGCAGAGCTGCTTCAGACATTGAGGACTGAGTGGGACAGAATCCAGCAGCAATCCATCCAAAGACTGGTAGGCAGTATACGCCGACGATGCACTGCACTGCCTGTATCCAAAACAATGGTGGCCACACACACTATTGAAAGGGGACTGAACATTGCACCCTGTGCTGTTCTGTACTGTAGAACAAACTGATGAGATGGTGTATCTTGGTCAAAAACTTGACATGTCATCAATAAAATGCCAATGTTTCAATTAGCAATTGTTGGTTTGTTTTATTTTGAACTGTTACAATTTTATTACATTTCAAACAAGTGGTAAGTTTCTTTTGTGTTTTCGGTCTTTTTGAAGTTGGTCAAAATGGTCAAAATGGTCAAATTTTTCGGTCAAAATGCCCATTTTGCACTGGCCTTTTTAAAGCCAATATCAAGACATCACGTGCAGCTCATTAAAATCATCCCGTACCCCTTGGCTAATCACTGACAGTAAAAACGGCTGTTCAACAGCTGTGCTATGAAGTGACCATTGAAGGTTCAAGTGACCATCCGTGACCGTTTTGTCTGACAGTGAGGACACTATTGTCCACAAATAAGTTCACACATTTACTACACGCAGTGTTATTGTTGATATTTAAAGGTTTCAAAGGTGGTAAGTTTCTTTTGCGTTTCAGTATACTTGAAAAATCTTCGATTTTGCAAGTAACAAGACGTCATGCATAGCACGATACTTGCAAAATCCGCCCCCACCCCCCAAAAAAGTTTTCCATTTTTCAGATGAAAAATGATGATTTTAGAAGTTCGACCTTGAGTTGACCTATGACCTATTGACCTCAAAAATAGCATGTTTCCCAATTTAGTGACAATATGCAAATGCTGTTCAATTTTCAAGTCAATCGGTTTAGAATTGATGGCTTTTTAGATGAAAATTGATGACTTTTAAAATTTGACCTTGAGTTGACCTTTGGCCTTTTGACCGCAAATAGTTCATTTCCAAATTTATTGACTCAAGATACAAATGTTATTCAATTTTCAAGTCAATCGGATTTAAAACGGCTATTTTAGAAATTTGACCTCCAGATGACCTTTGACCTCAAAATCAATAGGCTTCTCAATTGGGACGACCTAGACAACTTGGTGATGTTTCGTGACGATCAATTTAGAATTGTGACCAGTAGGCCGGTGATACACACACACACACACACACACACACACACACACACACACACACACACACACACACACACACACACACACACACACACACACACACACACACACACACACACACACCTCTTCACCGCTCAGTCACTACCCTTTTAGACTGAAATAAACCACCACCCACAACCTACACCATTTGACGTGCCTCCATATCCAAAGTGAGCCTTTCAAGGCAACCTGCGCAACTTTGCCACACATCCTCCTTCTTTCTGTCCAACACACTCAAAGCCGAGCAAGAAATGCAGAAAAGGAATTGCCAATATACCCTCTACACCCCACCTCAAATAGCTGACAAGAAACTCGCCAACCCTTCTCCCGACACTCTGCCTCCAGCTCACTGTACTTTCCTCTCTTCCTCTCGTGCACCTCCTCCATGTTCTCTTCCCAAGGTACAGACAATTCCCCTGAGATGACCTGTCTTGTTGCACCTGACCAGATGACAATGTCAGGCCACAACCTTGTCACACAGATCTCCTCTGGGAATACCAATTGTGGCTTTAGGTCTGCCACCACCTGCCAATCACAAGCATCTGACAGACCTCTTGCTTTCCACCTCCTCTTTCCACCTTTTACCACTCGCGGCCGTAGAAGATTGACTACTATAATTCAGCTCAGCTTTTAATTGCAAAATGGGCCCAGCCCGGGCAATGCGGCCTCGACCGGCCTCACCACCTAGCCTATAACCTTCCCGGGGCCCATCCCGACATTTTTGGTTCTTTTTGAATGAATTTACTACGATAATTCAGCTTTTACTCGTGGCCGTTAAAGATCGACTTCTGTAATTCAGCTCAGCTATTAATTGCGAAATGGGCCCAGCCCGGCCGAAGCTGCCTCGCCACCTAGCTTATAACCTTTCCGGGGCCCGTCCTGACATTTTTGTTTTAGAGGTTTCCTCCCATCTTTCACCGTTCAGGAGATTAGCGCGTGCAAACAAACAAACAAACAAAAACTTTCTTTTATATATAGATAGATAAATATATTGTCGCGCAACTCCGGTTAACACCAGAGTCGCGGATGGCCTAAACGGTCTTATTGGAGGCAATGACCAAACACGGATTTTACTATGGTCGCGCGGGAGGAAGGAGAATGGAAGCTGCGCAAGCGCTTAACTGCGACACTCCGACCCTGTAGAGGCAATCAACTCAAGCGGGCACAGGTTTAACAGGGGATGCAAAATAATACAAGGGTTTATTTAAATAAAAGCAAGGACGGGATAATGCGACGATAAACCTAAGTCCTAATTTGGGATACCACACACAGATATCAAATACAGATGAGGGATTATGAACTACCAAAATAACACGTTCGTTATGTAAAGTGTAACCGAGGAGCTCGGGCTTATCTGGTCTTTGTCATCTTGTCTTTGGCTGCCATCCAACACGGCTCCGTTCGGCCCAGATATACCCACGAGGCCTCGCTCCAAGCTCCACAAGCGCCGATCGCACGCCACGAGGTCCCTCGCTCCAAACTCCAAAGCACCGAGCACCGCTCCCAGCACCACGAAAAAGCACCGCGTGTCCAACGCAGGCCGGCGACTCCAAACGAGGTCAAAAGCAAGCGAACTCCACGTGGGCCACGACCCAACTCGGGCTGCGCCAGACGAAGAAAACCGAGCGCCGCTGGAGACTGCCAGAGCACGAGCGTAGATGTCCAGAAACAAAGCGAGGAACTCAACGAATGGTCAACTCAGGCCGTGAACTGCGAACCAACAACCAGGGACAGGACTCTCCCCACTCGAGATCACACCGGGACTGCCAGGGCCAGGAATCTGCGCGCAAAGTTCCGCGCGCTCTTTTTATAACCTGGGGCGGTGACGTCTAACTCGGTGCGGCACACAACCAGAGCCTCGTAACTTCCCGCCCTTTGTCAACCCGCTTTCCGCCTTCCGCGTCCATTCACGCCAACCGATCACAGCCCTCCTGGGCGTGGTACTCAAGGTGGCTAGGCCAGTCGGAGGTGTAAATGGCGGTGGCCATGCGGCGGTGTCCTGGCCTGGTTTCTTCCTCAGGCATGTCAGGGAAGGGCGTTATTCAGTGTTGCGCTAAGGATCCGTCGGAATGTCTAAGTTGGTCTGCAGTGCCAAAAGGGACAAAGGTTTGGCTAACCAGGTGAGGACACACAGGGGAACTACTCTTTAATCCCTAACTCTACTTAACACACGAACCTCCTGGTAGATTCACAAGTATACTCCTTACCTGACAAAATGCCGACACATGAAATTACAGATAGTTTTCCTTACCGCGACACCTCGAAGCATGTTACCTACTCAGCTCTATCTGCTCTACATATCACTACCCACCAGACATAACAATATCGACAGTCACGTGAAAAAGTAAGTACACCCCATGTAAAGTTTTCACTTTTTCAACATATTTCAACATACAGCTATTTGATCTTCATTTCACCAATACTGATAGATAAAGGTGATATAATATAACAAATATCATGCAACATTTACATTTTGTAGTCTATTGTATAATTTAAATAAAGTTAAATGCAATTTCCGCATGTGGAAAAAGTAAGTACACCCCTACATATATCACTACTTCAAATACCTAAAATGAGAATCAGGTGCACCAGCTCAGGTGCAAATGATTAGAAAATCGTTAGAGGATCTTGGAGGAACCTGTCTTATTTAAACCTCAGACATTTAGTTTGGTTTGCTCATTGTTTTTGAAGTGTGCGGCGTCACCATGCCTAGATCAAAAGTGCTCTCTGAGGCCTTCAGAAAGAAGGTTATAGATGCCTACGAGTCTGGGAAGGGATTTAAAAAGATCTCCAAACAATTTGAAATTAATCATTCGACTGTCTGGAAGATCATCTACAAGTGGAGAAGATTCCAAACAACTGCCAACTTGTTCAGGCCAGGCCGCCCCAGCAAGTTCAGCTCGAGAGCAGACTGCAAGATGCTGAAAGAAGTCTCTCAGAACCCCAGAATGTCATCACGGGACCTACACGTAAGGTAGCTCTTGCCACTGTTGATGTCAAAATGCACGAGTCAACCATTAGAAAGAGGCTGCACAAATTTGATCTACATGGGAGGTGTGCCAGGAGGAAACCTTTGCTGTCCAGAAAGATCAGGGCAAGACTAAAGTTTGCCAATGAACATCTCGGCAAAGACCAGCACTTCTGGAACAATGTGCTCTGGACAGATGAGTCAAAGCAATTGCACAATTTGTACCTCTGGACTGACAATTGTTTAAAATTATTTTTATTGGACCACAAATTCGGAATTTATTGTCCGATCCTAGCTGCACCCAGCTCGGATTCACGCTGTTGAAACCAAAGCTTTCAGAATCATTGGAATCTCCCGCGATGAAGCTAACTCCGAGGGCCTTTCACTCACTCACCGCTGGCAGGTTGGTGGTCTTGCTGTCTTCGACCGACTCCTCTCCAGCCTAGCTCCCCCAGCTCTATCTGTGCTCTGTCCCGCAAATATTCCTACAGGTCCCACAAGATCAGCCTGCAACCCTCTTATGGTTAAACTGCCAAAATCAAGACTCTCTATTCACCTTCACTCTTTCATTCCTCTTTTCTCCCACCTCTGGAACAAACTCAGTCACTCTATTCAATCCAACTCCTCCCTCCAGGTCTTTAAAACAGCTGTTCAGCACCATCTCTTGTCTTCCCCCATCCAAAACCTTGATCTTTTCTACCCCCGTTAATTCACCCCAGTTCCACTTTTTTGAAATTCCGACTTCATTCCTGGAAGTCCTAGCAGTGTCCATGTGTTTTATACCTCTTCCACCCCCCCCCCCCCCCCCTTCCCGTGCCTCCTCCCCCCCAAGCCCTCTCCCTCCCACAGATCTCCCGATGTCGCTGGTCTCAAATGTTGTACTTGTGTGCTTCCCTCTCTCTCCCCAACTTCCGCTCCCTTTATCTTATTTTTTATGTCAGTTTGTCTTTTTGTGATTAATGTTAGCTCTTATACGAGCCTCGATCTTGTATTCAAAAAATAATAATAATAATAAAAAAAAATCCAGTCTTCCGGTCAAAGCTAAACCTACTGAAGGTGGCAGCATGGGAGGCTCTCAAACTGGTAGTCCACAATTTCCTGGGGAACCAGAGCAGCCCACTTTGACGAGTTGTTTCAAGATATGATGAAGGCCTCTGAAGAAATGGGTTACCATATGTCGCTGAAGTTGCATTTTCGTCATAAAGAACATTAGCTACTGTTTAAAAAGATAATCATACGTGTTTGTAGTTTATAATATTTTTACTTCCTGCAGCAGCCATTGCTCCCACGGAAACGCCATTATAACTATAAGCTATTTATACCTGTTATCACTGCAGGAAAAACCGCTTTGGGGAAGTGGGATATTATTAGTATTACTATTGTTGTAATAACATTAATAATATGCGATTATCATTAATTTTGTTATTAAAAGCATCTTTGAAAAAACGCCACGGTAAATCTTCTTTTTTGGAAAAACGCAACGATAAAGCTAATTTGACAATGATATACACCTCAACATGCAACCCAATTGACAGCAATGGTGGGGAAAACCCGCTCGGGGGAGAAAAACCCCTTGGGGAGGGGGCAAATGAATGCGCTACAACATTCATTGTGTAACCCTTAGTCATCCTGTCAAGTTTGGTTGAGATTGGATAAGTAACGACAGAATGTATTGGGGTCAAAAATTCATCAGACAGATGGACAGACACAAATGGCGTATTTTAGTATGATGATGATGATGATTCACACTTAGATTTCTTCCCAGCCAACCTTGGTGCGAGCGATGTGCATGTTCCACCACAATATCATCACAATGGTAACGTGCTATCAGGGGCCTATCAGCCCCAACATGATGTGGAATTACTGCTGCTTTCTTTTGAGACAAACCATTGCAATTCACAAGCGTAAAATTAAGTGCTTAATGCACTTATAAACAGTTAATGTATGCTTTATAGTTTATACAATGGGCAATGGTGAGGTGGTGAGGGATGGTGCGAAAGCTGACGACTGAAAATGATGAATCGAGTGCCGGTGTTGTAAACTCGAGCACTGAAGTTATTATTTTTCCAGCTCTTACCCTGTTTCTCCTTTGGGCCGACCTATCCCGAAAGGTCCGTTTTGAGACCTACGAAGACAACCATGCACTTACATCGAGACCGTCATCCGAAGTAATCATGCCTGTTGGAAGAAAGAACCATGCAGGGCCTCAAGCCTCAAATTCGAGCGGAATTTTCTGGGACTGCTCCCACAAGTAAAGGCTTGAGACTTCCCCCACCTTCTGCCCCCTTTTAGTATTTTGTGTTTGCAGTTTTGATGCATGGCCTTTATTTCAAATTTAAATTAACTTTCTAATAATCATTTTGATAATGGTACTTGTTACAACTTGGAAGGCGATACTTTCAGCGATTTAGATATACCATATGATGGCTGCTTTTCCATTTTTATATGAATTCCAGGAACCTTTGTATACATTTCTATGCTATTCAAGATTTTAATGCCTCCGCCGACAAAGTCGATGGAGGCATTACGTTTTTCGGTTGTCCGTCCGTCTGTCTGTCCATGATAGGTTTTTGTTACCGTGATAACTTGAGAACGGCTGAAGGGATCTTAGTCAAACTTGGTGCAGGTGTATATAATGATAAAAATGAACTGATTAGATTTTGGCTTCACAAGGTCAAAGGCCAAAGGTCAGAGGTCATTTTAGGTAAAAATACTGTTACCACAATAACTTGTGAATCAGTGATGGGATTCTGACCAAAGTTGGTATAAGTATATATTAAGATGCAAAGATAACCTGATTAGATGTTGGGGTCACCAGGTCAAAGGTCAGAGGTTATGTTAGGTAAAAATCCTGTTACCATGATACCTTGTGAACCAGTGATGGGATTCTGCCCAAGGTTGGTAAAAGTATGTATAATGATGCAAAGTTGAACTTATTTGATTTCGGGGTCAAGAGGTCAAAGGTCAAAGTCTGTAATAGGTCTATAACTTGTGAACGGCTGAAGGGATCAAATTCAAACTTGGTACAGGTATGTATAATAATGCAAAGATTAACCGATTAGATTTTGGGGTCGACAGGTCAAAGGTCAAATGTCAGATGTTGGGTAAAATTCTTGTTACCGAGCAAACTTGTGAACCAGTCATGAGATTTTCACCAAACTTGGTATAATTAATCAACTATGATGCAAAGAGAAACTGATTAGATTTTGGGGTAACTAGGTCAAAGGCCAAAGGTCAGAGGTCATGTTAAGTAAAATTTATGTTGCCACACCAACTTGTGAAAAAGTGATGGGATTTTGAGCAAATTTGGTGCGAGTATATATATGATGCAAACATTAACTGATTGGATTATGGCATCAAGAGGTCAAAGTTCAGAGGTCATGTCAGGTAAAAATGTGATAACTTGACAACGGCTTAATGGATTTAAATCAAACTTGGTACAAGTATTATAATGATGTAATAATGTGGGCGGAGGCATATTGGTCGACGTTGTGATGTCGAAAAGTGGTGTTCTAGTTTTATCTACTTTAAACTATTCCATTTGTTTATGGGTTTAATGAAACTTGGTTCAGAGAATTTCCTCCTCCACATATTACAATGTCCAATTACAACCGTATTCATTATTCACGGTCTGATAAAATTGGAGGTGGAGTCGCTATGTTTAATAGTCCCTTGCAATTTCAGATACTTGACGACCTCGTGCCGTCTTCTGATAGTTATGAAAGCATATTTATTGAAACTAAACATGAATTTTCCAATAATTTGTAGGCAACGTTAATAGGGCTCCTGGTTCTCATCTGGAAATTTTTCAACGATGTCTTGATTTTTGGCTTTATGTTGTTGCTCGAGAGAGGAAACTGTTATTTGATGGGAGATTTTAATTTTAATTTAGTTAATTGTTCTAATCATCAACCTACTGACAACTTTCTTAATACTTTTTATTCATATGGATTTCATCCTCTGATTTGTAACATCTTGTGTTCCTTTACTGCAGACATTAAATCCACGGATCGGGGAGGGGGGGGGGAGGAAGTCTATAAATCCCATCAAGCCAACGTTGCTTATGATACCTTTCTTTATCTTCTCACTAATTCACAAAATTGCCATTTCTCAATTACTTCAATTACTAAAAGGAATGGAAGAGGAAAGACCAATCATCCATGGATCACCAGTCTATCAACTCCTGTAATTATAAAATTAGGCTGTATCAGTGCGCTTCTTACACAATCATTCTGAGAATAATGGGTGACATTGTAACAGTTACCATAATCTATTAACCACGACTACCTGACTTGCCAAAAATATTACATTTAAAAAGTTTAATATGAATAAATATAACATGAAGAATACTTGGCGTGAAATTAATGAAATTATTGAGACAATTAAGTGGATATTCCGGAAAATTGCGACAATGGGGAGGAGGTTTACTCCAATCCCATAGATATTGCTAATGTGGCGGGCACAAAGGACAATAATTCCGCGCACCAGTGGGTGGCGCGAGCGTCCAGGCGGGGAACGAAAGCGCATGCCCCGCCTTTCGACCGATCGGCCACGCCCGGGAACAAGGCGTGGCCTCGGGACATATATGCGGGCTCTAAGCTCGAGCCCGCCCAGTGCTGAAGTGCGAGCTATTAATAAAGACTCTGTTTGTACCAACGCGTTGTGGCCTACCTCTCTAGCAATCGAGTCGTGTGTGCACAGCACCACACTGGTGACCCCGATTGGTTCAGCCGTTGCTGACCCCCGAACGCACCATGGCTACCAACGCCGTCGCCGTCAAACTCCCGGAGTTTTGGGAAGCACAAGCCGACGTTTGGTTTGTGCAGGCCGAAGCTCAATTTCAGCTCCAGGGCATCACGGCAGACCAGACCCGGTACTACCAAGTGGTCGCCGCCCTCGGGCCCGGCACTGCCGCCCGATTCGTGTCCATCCTTCGGCGCCCGCCGGGCGACAACAAGTACGAGGCACTCAAACATCTCCTCCTCGCCACGTTCGGGCTCACGGAGATCGAACGGGCCGACCGCCTCCTGGACCTTCCCGCCCTCGGCGACACACGACCATCCGTCCGGATGGATTACATGCTGTCGCTGCTTGGAGACCAGCGCCCGGATTTCTTGTTTCGCGCACTTTTCCTCCGCCAGCTACCGATACAGGTGCGCCTCGCGCTGGCCGGTTCCAAAATCACGGAACCCCGCGCCCTAGCCGGAGACACCGACAAGTTTTTCGCGGCCTGCGACACGCGGTCGGTTTACGGTGCTGCCGCAGTGGATCCCAGGGCAGAGACTACAAGGCCCCCGGCTTCCCTCGTGGCCGCTGCCGCACCCCGCCCACTACCGCCGCCGCCACCACCATGGCCGCCACGGCCTTCACCGCCGCAAACCTGGTGCTACTACCACGCCAGGTTCGGCGGCAAGGCTAAAACGTGTCGCCCGCCATGCTCTTTTGACAGGTCGGGCAACGACCGGGCCGGCGCTCATTAGCGGCCCTGAGCGTCGGCCATTCCGGCAGCCTCCTGTTCATCACGGACACCTTGTCCGGGTGCCGTTTCCTTTGCGACACAGGAGCGCAGGTAAGCGTCCTCCCCGCCTCCACGTCCGACAAGCAAGCCGCGGGCCGGGGCCCCGTTTGCTTGCCGCCAACGGTACACCCATCCGCACATTCCGGAAGCGTTGCCTCTCACTGCGGTTCGGAGGGCAGCGCTTTCAATGGTCGTTTGTGACCGCCAGCGTGCTAATGGCCCTGCTGGGCGCGTCCTTCCTATGTGCGCATGGGCTGTTGGTCAACGTGAAGCGCAGACGTCTCGTCCAGGCCGAAACCTTCAGCTCGCTCGCTTGTTCGCTGAGCGGCTCACTGAGCGGCTTGCCAAGCGGCTTGCTGGAAGGTTCCGAGCGGCCACCACGCCCGACCGCTACACGGCCCCGCATATTTTTTTTTTTTTTTTTTTTTTTTTTTGTTGTTGTATACAAGATCGAGGCTCGTGAAAGAGCGAACATTAATCACACAGAAAGACAAACCGACACATAAAACATATAACATCGGGAGCGGTAGACAAGATGGGGAGAGAGGGGGAAGGACACAAACACAACATTTGAGAGCAGGGACCGAGAGACATGGAGACATCGAGAGATCTGAGAGAGGGCGAGGGCTTTGGGGGGGGGGGGGGCATGGGAAGGGGGCGGTGGGAGAGGTATAAAACATATGGACACTGCCAGGACTTCCAGGAAAGAAGTTGGAATTTCAAACAAGGTGGATCTGGGGTGAATTAGCGGGGGTAGAAAAGATCAAGGTTTTGGATGGGGGAAGATAAGAGATGGTGGTGAACAGCTGTTTTAAAGACCTGGAGGGAGGAGTGGGATTGAAGGGAGTGAGGGAGTTTGTTCCAGAGGCGGGAGAAAAGAGGAATGAAAGAGTGAAGGTGAGCAGAGAGCCGAGATTTCGGCAGTTTAACCATCAGAGGGTTGCTGGCAGATCTTGTGCGACCTGTAGGAATATTTGGGGGACAGAGCACAGAGAGAGCTGGGGGTGCAAGGCCGGAGAGGAGTCGGTAGAAGACAGAAAGACCACCTACCTGCCTGCGGTGAGTGAGTGAAAGGCCCTCAGAGATAGCTTCATCGCGGGAGATTCCAATAATTCTGAAAGCTTTGGTTTCAACAGCGTGAAGCCGAGCTAGGTGTGAGGCAGGAGCACCGGCCCATAGGGGAGAACAGTATTCCATTGAGCTGCGGATGAAAGCCTTGTATGTGGTGAGGAGCTCAGGTGTGCCGAGGAAGGACTTCGCACGACGGAGGATGCCCAGTCGGCGACTGGCTTTGGAGGCCAGCTTGGAAATGTGGTTTTCCCAAGAAAGATCATGGCAGATAGTGAGACCCAAAATCTTGAGCGACAGAACTTCTTGGAGAGGATTGTTGAGAAAGTAGATGGGAGGGTTGTCCAGTCGATCTTTTCGGAGAGACATAGTAAGAGTGTGAGATTTGTCAGGATTGAAAGACATGTTCCACTTGTTTGACCAGTCTGTGATTTTGTCCAGGCCTTCAGAGAGTGAGGAGGCAGCAGACTGCCGATCTGAGGGAAGAGGCATGGAGCGGCAGAGAGTGGAGTCATCAGTAAAGAGATAGAGAGGATTTTCGAGAGAGTCAGAGAGATCATTGATGAAGACCAGAAAAAGCACGGGGCCCAGAACACTGCCTTGGGGAACTCCAGCCTGAACAGGAAGAGGAGATGAGAGAAACCCATTCAGGGCCACACGTTGACGACGACTAGAGAGGAAGTCCGCCAGCCATGCGTGGAGATTTCCATGGATACCAAAGGAGGAGAGTTTGGTGAGCAGAGCGGGGTGCCAGACCGTGTCGAAGGCACGTGATATGTCGAGGGAGACAGCTCTAATTTCCTGTTTGGCATTGAGGACCTCCATCCATTGTTGAGACAGCAGAAGCAGCATGTCCAGAGTAGAGTGACCTGGTCTGAAACCAAATTGATGATCAGAGATCAAGCCATTGGAGAAGAGGAAAGATTTCATATCCGAAGCAATGATGGATTCCATGACTTTGCTGATAATTGGGAGAAGGCTGATTGGTCTGTAGTTGCTAGGATCTGTTTTTGCACCTTTTTTGTGCAAAGCGGTGATGTTGGCTGATTTCCAAGCAGATGGCAGTTGACCTTGAGCAAAAGAGAGGGTGAAGAGAACAGAGAGAGGGTGAGATAGAGCAGCAGAGCAGGATTTTAGGACCCGTGGGCTGATGCCGTCGGGTCCAGTTGCAGAATCAGAGTCGAGGGTTGACAGAAACTTTTCCACCTTGTCAGGAGGAAAGGACACGGAGTCCAGGAGCAGCAGGGTACGACTGGGTATGGTGGGTACAGAGAGGGATGGGTTTGGGACACAAGATTTAGAGGCAAACACAGAGTTGAGGCATTCAGCTTTTTCACGTGCGGAGTCAGCTGTGTAGCCGTTTGAGGTAAGGGAGGGGATGGAGGGGCAACAAACACCAGAAAAGGCTTTGACCAGACGCCACCAGGATTTGGAAGAGGGAGACAGATAAGAGAGTTCGGTCTTGAGAACGGAGAGATATTGTTTCCTGGCTCTCCTGAGGGTGGACACACACTTGTTTCGGGCTTTGTGAAAGGAAATGAGATTTCCTTCCGTTGGATTTGCTTTCCAGGAGACGAAGGCAAGTTGTTTCTGGGCAACAGCCTCACCACAAGATTCCGTGTACCATGGACGGGAGGAAGGGTATGACAACTGAAGACGAGATGGGATAAAGACGAGATGGGATATCCAGGACTTTTCCGCCCGGTTGGCAAACACGACCGTGTTTTCCAAGGTGGACCTCATCCGGGGCTACCACCAGGTCCCCGTACAACCGGGCGATGTCCCGAAGACGGCCGTCATCACCCCTTTCGGCCTCTTCGAGTTCCTGCGAATGCCTTTCGGGTTGAAGAATGCGGCCCAGGCGTTCCAACGGCTTATGGACAGCGTCTTGCGTGACTTACCTTTCCTCTTTGTCTACCTGGACGACATCCTCATCGCGAGCGCGTCCCGGGAGGAGCACCTGCTCCACCTCTGCACACTTTTCGAACGCCTGGGCCAGCATGGCCTAATCATCAACCCCGCAAAGTGCCGTTTCGGCGTCGCCACCATCGACTTCTTGGGGCACCGCGCCGTCCCTTTACCTGCCAAGGTGGAGGCGGTCAGGGATTTCCCATGACTCCGCACGATCAAGGGGCTCCAGGAGTTCCTGAGCATGGTAAATTTTTACCACCGCTTCGTGCCCCACGTCGCCCAGCTCCTCCGCCCCCTGCACGAGGCCCCCCGGTGCAAGCCGGGCAAAGGTGACATCACCTGGTCGGAGCCGATGGCCGCGGCGTTTGCGGGCGCAAAGCTGGCCCTGGCCAACGCCACCATGCTGGTGCACCCGGCGCCCGATGCGCTGATCGCCCTCACCACTGACGTGTCGGACTACGCGGTGGGCACGTTGCACGAGCAGTGGGTGCGTGGTGCTTGGCAACCGCTGGCGTTTTTTAGCCGGCAGCTTCGCCCGCACGAACGCCGCTACAGCACCTTCGACCGTGAGCTGCTCGGGCTCCACCTGGCGGTCCGACACTTCCGCCATCTGCCGGAGGGCCGCCCGTTCACGGCTTTCATCGACCACAAGCCACTTGTGTTCGCGATGGCCAAGGTCGCCGAGCCATGGTCGGCACGGCAGCAGCGTCACCTCTCTGCTGTGTCCGAGTATACGACGGACATCCGTCACGTTGCGGGTAAAGACAACCCGGTGGCGGATTGCCTTTCCCAGTCCGTCGCGCACGCGGTCCACCTCGGGATCAACTATGCCCGGATGGCGGAGAACCAGACCGCCGACCCCGGCGTCCAGACCGAGGTGCCGTTCGACGCCGCGGGCGCGGCCCTCCTGTGCGACGTCTCCTTCGGCCGGCCTCGCCCCATCGTGCCCGCTGGCTGGCAGCGCCCAGTGTTCGACGCCATCCACGGCCTGTCCCACCCGGGCACGAAGGCCTCCCAGAAGCTCGTCGCGGCGAACTTTGTCTGGCATGGCCTCAGGAAAGACGTCCGCGAATGGGCCAGGACGTGCCTCGCGTGCCAGCGCGCAAAGGTCCACCGCCACACCCAGGCCCGGGTTGGCCCCGTTTGTGGTGCCCGAGCGTCGGTTCGACCACGTGCACGTCGACCTGGTGGGACCTCTGCCCCCCTCGCAGGGGGTTCACCCACCTCCTCACCATGGTGGACCACACCACACGGTGGCCGGAGGCCGTCCCATTGGCGGCGATGTCTGCGGCTGATGTGGCGCAAGCCTTCATCGCCACTTGGGTTGCCCGGTTCGGTGCCCCCTCGGACATCTCGTCCGACCACGGCCCCCAGTTCACCTCGGAGCTCTGGGCCACGGTGGCGCAAGGGCTCGGCGTGAAACTACACCGCACCACGGCCTACCACCCCCAGGCCGATGGCCTGTCCGAGCGCTTTCATCGCTCGATGAAGGCCGCGCTCCGGGCCAGCCTCCGCGACGGCAGCTGGGCTGACAGGCTCCCCTGGGTCCTGCTGGGCCTCAGGACGGCGCCCAAGGACGACCTGCACGCGTCCTCGGCGGAGCTGGTCTTCGGGCAACCACTGCGGGTACCGGGCGAATTTATATGCTGGCATGACTCCATGCTGGCAAGGGCAATGTAGTGATCACAACTATTTAGTAAATGCACAAACAATGTAGGGGTCTGGCATCATCATCCATGAATACAGGTCTTGTGAGAATGTTTTGTTTCAAAATGTCAAACAACAACATGATCGAAAATGTCCCAATGGTATTTTTCTCCTTTCAGGTTACACTGTACAGTGAGAAGGTCAAATTTACAACAGGCAACACCATATAACAGATCTACCACCAAACAGAATGGATTCTACAATGTTTTTGGTCCTATAGGCTGTGTTAGGTTGCCGCTAAATCAGAGTTATACCATCAGTTACATGCAGGAGAAATAGACTATCAGACCAATGGATCTTCTTCTAGATGGGAAAGGTTCCAGGTGTGCACACGAGACAAAAAGGAGTCGACTTCAGACAAACAAGCCACTGAGCTTTGGGAAAGTAACAACGTCACCGAGGACCAGCAATCAGCAAGTACCAGCAACATTATGCTTTATAATTCCACTTTGCTGTCCACGCTCAGTTGGGCAATTAAGGAATAATTTCCCCCTCCAATGGAAGAAATTGAGGCATTTCCTCTTCCCCATGGATGCTAACCCATAGGATTTGTATATGCTCTATCATTTAAATGTCATGTCAAGCAAGGAAGTAGCACATACCATTTAAAATTATTCGGTATGACTCAGCCAGGGTTATAATCAAATAGCTGACTTGCCAAACATAATGCAGACGCTCAAACAATTATGTCATCAAGTCTCGTGAAGTTACTTCACGTTTGTGAAGTAGCTTCACTGTGATCACATCGCATTGTGTCCTACTCAGCAGAGGAAAAAAAAAAAAACTTGCAAATATTTTCCAAAGACAGATGTGTATGAAAGATGTCATGCATGAAACCGAAACAGCAATAGTTATACACCAACAACAGGGAAAATGATAAAAGAGGAGGAAGATATAAAAAGAGTTGGACAGATTCGGCATAGACAAGGAAGGCTGATTGGAATGGCCAAGAAGAGGTCAGCTCAATTAGGATAGAGAACAAATCATTATAAATGCCCAAGGATACTATATGAATGACAAAGAAAATGGCAGGACTGAGTCAATTGGACAGGTGTATGTTCTGCAAGGCAGAAAAAGTACAAGCCCTCATATAGGGATGTAAAAATCTCGGGTCAGAACAGCTATACACCCAAAGGCACAACAAGGTATGTAGAGTAATCCATCGGGACATCTGCAAAAGTCTCCATATCCCAGTTCCAGGAAACTCATGGAAACATGAACTAAAGGCAATCACTGAAAACAAGGAAGTAAAGCTCACATACGACCGAATGATTTCATAGAGCGTGACCATAGAAAACAAAGCATTGTGACTGCATGTAGTGCTGAGATGCAAAAAAAGACAAGAAGGCATGGATTTTTTTTATCCCAGCTATTTTGAAGTATCCCAGAAAATTGAAGTATCCCAGCTATTTTGGCCTAAGCAACTCATAAATCAAGAAAATCAGCAAATACCTAGACCTCAAAAACGAAGTGAAATGAGCCTGAAAGCTGAACGCCGAAATTGTGTGAATTACAATTGGAGCAATGGGAATGATAAAAAAAAAGAAACTCGGATCTTAAAAATATCCCTGGGAATAATACTACAAACGAACTGCAGTTGGAAGCTGTTCAGGGCTCAGTGAAGAGATCCTCAAAAGAGCCCTCGGGACAAAACTGAGAACTTCACAAACCGGTCCATGAATCAAGCAAGATCCCTTACAGAAACTGAGGCTTTGAAACCTGGGAGGACTCAGTTCCTCTTTTTGAAACCCAAATGCGGAGATTAGAGCCAGCCACAGCCACAGCCACAGACACACGGCAGGTCTCCATTCCATCTCCTGAGACCTACCAACATGTAGGCTTGGAAAAGTGATAGCCAGCCATAGCACGCCATTGCCTGCAATCTAGTGACAAATTTGACGTTGATGGGACCCATGTTCTCAACACGCTGTGCAACAAACACAGATGCTGGAAGCATGCCACATCAAGAGCCGAGAGGGTGGTCTGAGGAAACTGTGAACCTGCCCACACAATACACATCTCTGCTACAAATGGCGAAAAATGGACGGTGCAAGTAACTGGACAAGGTGAGCAAACAACAGCACTTGGTCCACAGCACCACACTCACACATACACAACACTGAACGGAAATACCACCAACCACGCAACCCACATGTCATCGCCATCATCACTTCCAACCCGGACATAAACCCTGTTGGTGCATCACGGGTGATGAAGGTTGTGGTGAAGTTTCATCGAAATTGCGTGTAGTTTCTGAGAATAAAGCAAACACAGATTTCGGGGAGCAACCCCCCACGTAGACCTCTAAATGTGAAGATGTTTTTAACGCCGTGAACAAACTTTGGTACAGCATGGGTGGTGAAAGTCGTGGTCAAATTTCATCGAAATAGTGTGTGTGTGTAGTTTCAGAGGAAAAAGCAAATTCCTATTTTGGGGGTCAAACCTGGATCCACTTTGAACCCCGGCCCCGGTAGACCCTCTTAAACCCCCCCCTTTTTTTTTTTTAATGCCGCGAACAAACTTTAGTAGTCAAAACACAACAAATATGTCTGTGCCAAATTTGGTCGCAATCCCTTCAACTGTTTCGGAGAAGAAGTTGCAAGTTTACGGACTGACAGACGGACTGACGGACGACACGCCATCGCATAAGCTCCCTTGAACTTCATTCCAGGTGAGCTAAAAATTAACTTGACACCTCTCAGCCATGTCGGTCTCCACGGAGAGAACGAGTTGATTTGTCACACGGTCCTGGATTGCTTAACCCCAATATGGCACCGTTCAAGAATTACATAATGCTTTAAAAAAATAATTTGTGCAACTTAACACTCGATTATGTAACATAACATAACGCTTCATTACTCTGCTGTTCTGATGGGCTTGATTGAACCTTTCTATTTTTCAAAATATTAGATTTTTCGGAATCGCTCATCCTGAATAACACTCGACCAAAACAAAGCCAATGGAAATTTGATGCAACAAACTTGAGCAGCAGAGGCCAACAAGCCTAATGTGTTAGACCAACCAGAAAACCAAGATGGCAGCCATATCATCTTGTCTCGGGGCTATGGTGGGTGGAGTCAAGCGACAGATGCAGGTGTGGTCCGGCATCTGTCCGACCAATGGGTGCCCATTTCAAAAGTCGACCGCGTCCCCCCTCCCCCCCTAACAAGAGCCCCAACAGCAATGTAAAGCTCTTCTGGACCTGCCTCAGGTCACAGGTAAAAATGTACAATTCCAATCTTTTATATATATATATATATATATATATATGTATATATATATATATATATATATATATATATATATATATATATATATATATATATATATATATCCATACATACATTTTAAAAAACCACCTTTAGAGGCCATTTTTCCCCACAAAGTGGGGGTTGGCCTTTTTCGGGCACCGTGGTTGTTGTTGTTTTTGTTGGTCCCCTTTTTGAAGCAATGTTTTACGGCCGGATGCCCTTCCTGCCGCCAACCCTGTTTTGTCGCCTTTTACGACAAACAGGGAATTACCAGTGAACTGGTACTCAATTAGCCGACCTCGGAAGGATGACAGGCTGTCAACCCCCCTGGCGTTAATTCAGCGATCGACCGGGATTCGAACCCAGGATCCAGGATCCTAAGCTGGCACCCTAACCGCTAAGCCAACACCAGGCTTATACATACATACATACATACATACATACATACATACATACATACATATATCCCAACGCCCCAATTTTGCCAAAAGTCGGCACAATAAAAAACAAAAAAACACTCAATTGACCCCTCACATATGGAAGGGCCGTGTTTATTTGTAAAATAATCGTCATGTCTCGGGAATAAAAGCAGATGTGCTGAGGGTTTGGGTCTTTGTCTGAGGAAGTCTGCTTACTCACAACCCATCATCCTCCAGTATTCGTGAGATTGCAAGCCCCCATTATCCTACTGCTGCACCTCCTCACTTCCACCCAACCATCAACACTGGGGACATGTGGGAGGGGGGGCAGGGGGTGCGCAGATTTTATACTGTACACATACAGGCCAGGTGTCTCAGAATTAAACATGGAACACAAAAATATTTTTGCAACAATATTGTTACGTTTGTGGGGGTAGATGGAGGAATCCCATAGTAAAGATAGGATTATATAGTTACAGCATGGACCATGGAGACGTCTTGATGTGTTTAAGTATGGAAACTGGAGCTTAAGATTGTTTGTATCTTCACACGAGGGGTGAAGCTGTTTCAACTAGTTAGCGATTAAGGTTAGTTGTGAATATGTGAATTATGTAGTATGTAAATTCCCTTTGTCGCTTTCCCTTACGTTTTACATTTACAAGGCCGACCATGCAAAACCTCCACTAACCACCACAACCGCCGACAGTACCCGGACATTGGCAATCAGCAAGTAAGCCACGCCTTAATGAACACTCACGACAAGCAAAGCCAGCAGGCCACACCCCTGAGCTTGCGATTGGTCGGGGTGACAATAGAGCAGAGAATGTTCCAGAGAGAAACTGCATCTTTCTTTGTGTGTGCACCTGAGAGGAATGCTTTTGCCGAGTCAGAAGGATTTTTTATAGGTCTTTCGGACACTGCTGAGGTCGTGGTAAACTGGGTCCTCGTTGTGCTTCCCCAGATGGCAGATGGACCCAAAAGAGGACCGCCCTCACAAAGCAACTCACGTTCGTGGCCCTAAGGAGCACAACTCCGTGGCCATCTTGCATGCTTCCCGCATATGTGAGGCTTCCAGCTTCAATGACCACCAAGCTCCTAAATGCCATTTGGGAGTAGAGCCGAGTACCGGCCATCCAAAAGACACATTTTATTTTCATTACCTTTCCCCTGTGTGTTGTATTTGTGACCGAGTGGAGACGTCTCACAGTAGAGAATATACGTTTTACCTCAGTATTCATTTTATTCTTTGATTTACTTTCATTAAATTTGTTGCCTTTCTCATTCGTTGTGTTCGTTTATTCATTGTGGGTTCTGGATGAAATCCGTGTGCTACTGTTCAGGTAAGCACTTCACTTCCTGCTATCCCGCGCGCGACAAAACCAACCGCCAATTTCGGCTGTTCGCCTTGGAATTAAAAACCGTTCCGGGTATTCGTCCAAGGCTGGTGTTCATCGGCTATTGACAGGACAATATTTTATTACTATTGTTTGTTACAAATATAGGTTAATCCATCATAATGGTCAACCTGTTAGACAGACTTCAATGGACCATATTTTCAATACAAAAAATAAAAAATAAAAATGAAAATGACTTTTTACGTTCCGTAGGGATTTCTGGGACACCGTGTGGGGTACTGCAATTCATTTATGAACCGCAAACACCTCTTTTCTCCTCTTGCCTTGCTTTCATGAACTTGTAATTACTGTTATTCATGGCCTCTAATCACAAGATGAGTAGGGAAGGTAGGTCTGCTGGAAAGAAACAGTCGAAAGTGACGAGTTTGAGCAAAAAAGTTAATTTGTTAGATAGGCTGGCTCGAGTGTATGGTGCGACCAAACAACACCGCCACCATCGTCACCACATAGTCATAATCATCAAACTTCAATAAAACAGTTCTTTATACTGTACTATTAATTATTTTAATAATTGATCTTAAACATTTACCATTTCCTCCCGATGTTCATTCTGACCCGGGAACCTAACCTCTTCTCTTTAAGCCAAGGTATCTGCATTTTTGTGAGGTTTTCCAGGAATGTAACTCTTGCGAATACGAAGGGCCGTTTATATTTATACAACAACGTGGTGATGTCGTCCACTCCTCCACACCCACCCCCTTAAATATGTCGATAAACCAAGATTGAATTCATGTGGTGTTAATGGAGCACAAGCATGATGGGCCAAATGCTACCTCCTGCATCCATGTTTTTTCTGTGCATCCTAAGAGGCATTTGCCTTCAAGCAGCGTAGCCTGATTTCTCAACATGGAAGGCAAACCTAACATAGAGCCATCATTTGCAATTTAATAGAAACCACAAGTGCGTGGAAATCTTGAGGGAAGCCAGAAAACCACATCAACCTCATGTTTAGTATGAGCGGTCCAACCTGTCTGTGCTCAAAAACCTGAGGCTACCTTGTAGAATTGTCTCTGGTAAAAGATCCACATCACTACAAACTGCTTCATTGTAGATTCTCCAAATGTTATCCAAACACCCTCAAGGTGGATCACGTCTGCTAATCATGAGATAGGTTCGTTTTACCCTACGGACGCCAGATGTGCTGACAGCAACTCAAGTTGGTACGAGAGGGACATGCGAGAGAAAACTGGCAACGCACTTGGCTGACACACGAGCGTGCAAATGGCTACCCCTCTGAAGATTAATGCTCGACCAAATCGGCGTCACAAATCCAGTTGGAAAACGCAGATAAATGTGCAATTTGAACACCATCGAGTTGCATCTCAGGATTTTGAGCCGGGAGATCAAAAGCTGAGGAAGTGTTCAACTATGTGCGGGCAATTTCAAAATCACTCCATCGTAGTCCAGACGCTTTCAATCTAAGCACAAAATATTTGTGGGGAAGTTCATGCGTAATATCTCATGTGGTGTCTGAACAATGTCAGAACTCAGTGTTTTCCTCAAAGCCGATGCACTCAACCCATCCCACGCACTCTCTGCTTCACACACTACTCCTCCCTCAACTTCCGCCCCGCCTCTTGGCTTCTAAATAATTTTTCACCTGAAATGGTGGAAAAAATTCTAACCAACCTCAACTCTGCCTTTGTGATGAGCCCAGAACTAATTAACTAATAATTAATAAACACCAATCCCTAAACTTACCATCATGGAATGCATAACTTACCATTATCATACTACATGCAGAAATAAGTCTTTGTAATTATTGTACAGAAATATTGTACAGAAATAAACAAAATATTGTACAGAAATATTGTAAATAAATTTAAATGTCTTGATTAATTCAACTCCTCCATCAACCGATTTAGGCAAAAAGTGAAATTGGCACACAGCTGGTTGCCATCCAGTTATGATGTCAAGGGAACTGCATTCACTTGATCTTGAAGAAAAAGAAAAAAATCATTTCTGAATTTTTTTTTCATACAAATAGCAAATGCAGTCACTGTATTACACCGATCTGCCCCGTCCACTTGCAAACCCTACATATTCATTTTTACAAATACCATAATTCAAATTAAAGCCTCCAACATATCCAATCGTGTATCTTGCACGCCCTCTGGTGCATTGTGAGCACCAAAGCTCACAAAAAGACGAGGTGAAGGGGAGAGAAGAAAATAAATACAAGACAGACAGACAGACAGACATGTGCATGCTTGCAGACACCCAGATGAATATACACGCACACACACACGCACACGCACACACACACGCACGCGCACACACGCAGTCACGCACACACACACACACACACACACACACACACACACACACACACACAGGCAGACGCACACAGACAGGCAGGCGCACGCACAGACACACACACACACATACACACACACACACACACAGAGGGGGACGCATCAAGGCATGGCCTCGTTTCACCATCTGAAACTCGTATTTGGAGATAACCAACTATACGCATGCACACGCACATGCACACTCTCGCATTTTCCAGGTTTGCAGCATCACTCATCCATAAGAAATGTGAGCTCAACTCATTAATCAAAGTCTCCAATAAATTGTTGTGCCAGAATAAGTCACAGGCAACATCCCAAGCAAAGCAACATTGAAACAAAGCTTTCAGCTTTCACAAATCTCTAGCCCTATTACCAGAAGAATAGTCGCCATGCTTTAACACATGACCAGGTCTCATTACTGAGCTTGTTAAATATTTTTGCATTGGCTACGGACTAGGATAATGGTTTATCTAATTCCCTCTTCTCGTCAATTAGTCATCGAGCCAAGGGGACACAAAAAGGAAATTCATTTAATAGATAAGGCCAGACTGAATTGCCACACTGGTGCCTTCTCTGCGAAAGCAGGAATATGTAATTTGTTCAGTGTGCTGACAATAACTAATCTCCTATTTCAGTCAAAAGACAGCGTGAGATCTTTCCCATCTACCAATAAATCCGAGCCGAAGCAACACCCAGATAAACATCCACCTGAGGGACAACAAAGCTCAACGATTCAACAATCTGCCTGCGAAGCAGCAATCTGACAGTTTATAGTCGTGGTGGGAATTAGACCCAGATAAGACAACTCAAAGTAAAAGTGCACTAACTCACTGTAGTGTCCTGCCAGACCAAATAATTTTGTGCAATGTTAAACACAAGTTAAATAAAGAAATAAATAAAAACAACAAATCAATCAAAACCAAACCAAAAACAAACAAACAAAAAAAACAATCATAACAACGGTCAGAAATTGAATGTCGATCATTGCGCAAACTCATGAAAAAATATATAGCAACAATTGATGTCCTACAATTGATCATACATATGATCACCAGCCTCAGTGGCATAATGGTTGGAGCGACTCCCGAGTCTGGGGGGTCGGCGGTTTCAACCCTTGCAGAGTCGTACCAAAGACTAAAAATGGTCAATGCTGCTTCCTTGCTCGACGCTCAGCTTTTTAAAAGGACAGAGCATGAACAAACAGCCATATGTTGGCAACCACTGTGCCGGCTTTTTATGGGCCTGATGGCCTCCTGTGTTGAAATTTGGTAAGGGAACTCGTATTGGTTAAACAAAAGCATCATGCACAAGCTCATTGGGAAGCAACTGAACGGTTGTTGACGTCAGTGTCATTGTCGTCGGCCAATTACAATTTCCGGGAAAAGTTTGCATTGTGCAATGTATCTAGTACGGAATTTCAAGCATGGAATTGCTCTCAAAAGTTTTTCATTTTGCCAGTGAAGGTCAGTCACACGTACAACGACAATGTCTTAGATACAGCGACACATGATGTCCTCAGAATGAATATTACTACACAAAGAACATTTTGTTTCTCAACCTGCATCAGAAATGTTTCTTGAAAGCGCACAAAATAACCATGATAATGCAATTACCAGTCGCTCTTCCAATCTCCAAGTGTGGCGCTATCATCCTCTCCCCATAACAAATTTATGATGAGCACATCCACTAATTGGAGATTTTACGTTCACAAATGACACATATATTGCCATACACAAAGGGCGTCTACAGGTGGCACGAAATTGAGACAAACGAGACATTGCTAATTGACTGCAAGACACAAATCGCCACAAGGCAATGGATCACCCAACCAAAAAGGGCAGTGTTATAGTCACGTGGACTCGCACATTAATAACAAACAAATGAAAAGCACCTTATCTGCATTTGTGGTTTCATCAGCAGGACAAAATTATTTGCGAAACCCCTGAATTAAAACCTGAGGAGCACCGTGAATGTAGGGGTGGAGGGAGAATGGAGGGGAATCAAAAAGTTTAGCCTCAAATTATTAAAGAATGGTTCCATGCCAGTTAAAAGTCAGCGCAGACGTCGCACCTTTTTCGGTTAGCAGATAGTTCTGCACATTTATCGCAGTGATGGGTGATTTGACACCACTGGAATAAATGCTTTTGGCGCAAAGGTCGGCTTTTTTTGGTTTTTTTTGTATTCAAGATTGAGGCTCGTTGAAGAGCAAACATTGATCACAAAAAGACAAAAAGACAAACTGACACATAAAACATAAGATAAAGGGAGTGGGTGACAAGATGGACAGCAGGGACATCGGGAGATCTGTTGGAGGGAGAGGGCTTGGGGGAGGAAGCATGGGAAAAGGGGGGTTCACAAAATATTTAAGCTGCATTTTATTTTTGGGCAAAAGATTAAAAAAAACAATTTTTTATTTTTTTTTAAACTACTGTTTTCTCTTGCGCCTATTATAATCAATATCAAAGGGCTTCATGACAATAATAAATAAAAAAACCACCTTTAGAGGCCATTTTTCCCCGCAAAGCGGGGGTTGGCCTTTTTCGGGAACCGTGGTTGTTGTTGTTTTTTTTGGTCCCCTTTTTGAAGCAATGTTTTACGGCCGGATGCCCTTCCTGACGCCAACCCTTTTTGCCGCCTTTAACGACAAACAGGGAATTACCAGTGAACTGGTACTCAATTAGCCGACCTCGGAAGGATGACAGGCTGAGTCAACCCCCTGGCGTTAATTCAGCGATCGACCGGGATTCGAACCCAGGATCCTAGGATCCTAGGCTGGCACCCTAGCCGCTAGCCCAACACCAGGGTTGTGCTGCCCTTACCGCTTCATGACAATATTAGGAATAAATAGATAAATAAATAAATACACAAATTAATAAATCAACACATACATACATAAATACATTTAGAAATAAAGATCTCCACCAAATATATTTCACAAAAAAACTTCAAAAAACTTTTTCATGGCAAATGCAGAATGACAATATTGGAATAATGAAAAGATGGTGTTAATTACGGCAACTAATATTCCAAATTACAAAGCAAACTTACGTACAGGCATCCTGGAAAACAATTAATGAAGGGTCAAATGCAAACAAATTTCCGTGCCCAGGGAACCTCGACAATGGTAAGATACGCTCGCAGCCACCATCATCATAGTGCTATTGTGAAAGATATGGACCAGAAAGGGTTTCGGCTCATCAGAGAATCGGAAAGTAATGAAATGAAAGAAAACAGTTCCCCAAAGCCTGTTCAAAAAGGTAGGTGAATAGGTTAAAGCAATCAGGCTCTGGACAGCCGACTGCGGGAATCGGACACGCTGCCCTTACCGTCTGCGCTTTTGAACGATGTCGATGGGTCGATGCACCGCACGTGGAGAGCCACGACAAAGACTCCCAGGAAAGCCGTTTCGCACAGAGAGCCATGGGGACGCCATCGGAGAACCCATGGTTCTCATTCAAACGGACCGAGCTTTTCCAGCGGCCTACAGTCCATCAATAGCTGTTGGACATGAGTAATCGACAACGACTGTTGCAAGTCATCTGATGATCTGGAGCAAAATGAAGATTAGGTCGATGGCAACCTCAACTGTAATTTATAGCTATAAAAAAAAATAAAAAATCTCAAACCATAAACAATCATAACTTGTAATCTCAACTACCTTTGACCCACAGGAACATGGTGCAAACTGACTGGCTGGCCTAACTTTCTCTACACCCGATTCGTCTCAAGCCACATGCAACCTACACAGCCATGCTTTTGAAACAGCCGGAGCTATTGACCAGGCGGTTGCAAGCACAGAACGCTTACTGTGACTGGTTGGCAGGCAAGCAGACAGATGCTATGACCCATGAGCTCCGCCTCCTCACAGCGATCATACGCCCCAAAATCCCAATCCTTACGACCTTCACAATAGCCAATTGCCCCGAAAGGTGCAATTACAAGGTGACCAAAACGAATCACCATCAGAAGAAAAGCACATGGTGGATTAGAAAAACCAGTAATGATACGCACGGCAGATCGTATTATAAATTAACCAAGTTCGTTGACGGTCACAAATTACCAAATTCCAGAAGTACTGCTGTCCCCACGCTCGGGTACAAAGATACAAGGTTCAAGAGCAGAAAATAAAAAAGGTGGAATGGATAGAAAGGACAGTGGGTTGGGAGATAGACAGGAGAGGATGTGTTACATGGGGAGAGGGCAGATAAGGTCAACAGAGACAGGGTAGTTAAGGATAATATAGTGTGACGTGGAGAAGGGGAAGGGAAGGGGTTGCATTGAATTCCATGAGCAAACGAACGTGGACAATCGGTTGTGACGCAAGTTGACCGAGGGGCGGAGGCATCCTGCAAGTAAATCTGGCACGATGTTGCACCGAGAGCAAAGGCTCCGACAGCTGGACCTGTCGCAATGACTGGTTTCATTACCAATGACGACCCGGCGTGCTTTGTTCGGACAAGGCTGTCGCAACAAATCAAATGATATAGTCACAATGACCACGCGCAACTAAAATGAGGGTGATGGAGTTCCACAGGCATCTTTGTAAGCCTCAGATACAAGAACGCACGCTGGAAGGAGAGGATCGGAAAAAAAAAATCTCGTATAAGTAAACAATGCTGCACGCCATCGCGAGGTTTCCACCTCAGGAAATAGTGGAAGAAGAAAAAAAAATAATCGAAGAGTGATCAAAGGATGTGCACAAACAATAAAAACATGGGCGGGTAAGAAAGAGGACGGGGAGGGCACCAGAGAAATTGCAGGGGTGGTCCAAAAATAAAGGATAACAACAAAGAGCAAGAAGATGAGTGTAATACACGATGTTAAAGTCAGCAGTTACGTTTTCGCAAAAAAAAAAGAAAAAAGAAAAAAAAGACGAACCTGATAGCCCCCATTTGCCCCAACTTCTTAAAGTGTGAGGCAGATTGCACCAGACAACTCCCCCTGCACCGTGTGGTCAAAAATGCTGGTCAACATCATGCTCAATGGGGGCTGTGCCCCAAAGTCAATTGGCATGAGAACAAATGACTATTCAACATAGAGGATGATGGTGAAAGCCACAATACAAGACAGGAAAGACATTGGGTAAAAAGGGCTTTTATATCCTGTTATAAATTAGAAAGTCAGAAAAGACAGGCTAAAAATAAAATAAATAAATAAAACATGCATAATTCTGTATGTTGGTGTGCGTATGTTTGTGCATATGTGTGCCCGCGTTGTTGGTTGTTTCCCCCCAAATGTGGGTTTCAGAAGGTGGAACCTTCGGGCCCCCCAATCGAGCCCTCCAAGGTCTCGATGTATCAGCCTTCATTTGTGTGTGTTTGTGTGTGTGTGTGTGTGTGTGTACGAGTGTGTACACATATATGCGTGTGTACACGCACATGCTAATTTACTTTCAAACAAGATTTTTTTTTTTGCTACATGAGCAAATTTTTGGCCGTGTTCATCATTTACCAAAATATTATTTCCAAAGGTGCAGGAGGCAGCTCATGGACATGTTGTAAACGTTTTCACAGCTGCAAATTCACCCTTGGCAGGTTGCTCCTCCATCATGGTGCTGCAGAAACAGCCCCCTTATTCAAAAACAAGCAACTTATCATTTGCTCAGGATACCAGAACACGATTGGCTACTCTTTTTGGCCCCAGATCCCAAGGTATTGCAGCATCTTTAAAGTCCACAAGCCTTTGATACCAAATTGGATGGCCGGCTTAACCAAGTCTCTGATGGTATGGCATACTAACGTTAAATGGCAGTTTATACTTGGCTTAGACTTCAAACGCAGTCTTACATGACTCAAGTGAATACGATACCCGCGACCTCTCCTGTAATCCCAATAGTTATTAGCCAGAAGTGAAATGTTCAACATCATGAGCCCTGAAGCAAAAGGTGAGAATATAAAATCCATTATGTTCAGGGGTGGGATGTCGAGGCAACAGTGCAAGTACAGTCAAATATTATGCCGTCTTGCAGCAAGACAGAGGCAAGCGCCGAGTAGCGGCCTGCTGATGGGTGATGCCAATGAGACAAAGCTTTGGCCTCAGCAGCATCCAGGAATGAGGTCAGACGTGGGACCCTCGACCCGTAAAGAGAGCAATACTTCATTGAAATTAATACAAATGCCTCATAGTTCTGTCAAGTCACGTGATCCATTGCTAGTGTTGCATAAGAGATGACAGACTATAGCTACGAGTGAGTATATTCGACTCAAGGTCATTTAGTCTGAGTTTGATTCCCAACAGAAAACGATCAAACTTTAACCCACAGTCCCGGTGCTTCACATATAAAGCATTCAATTGGAGCATACGTCATCCTTCTGAGGCACTGTTATGTCTGCAAGCATATTGCATCGATCCAAGGCTCCCAAGTAGAGCGTACACATAAATCACATGCAGAACAAGGACAAAAATAGACATATGTAATGTGCACTTTTACATTACTTCCAAGGACAGCAGTAAACAATGGACAGAGGTGTGGTAGATGGGTTTGAAGCTGTGTTCCTCACATTACGAGCAAGGGCTTCAGATGATAAAACTATCGGGTCATCTGTTTTCTTCCGGATATTAAAGTTCCGAAGTTATCCTTTAAGATTACCAAGCCGTGCCTTGGGACCTGGACAAATTGAAAATTCCTGCAGTCAGGCCAAAGTATCATGCTGTAGCGGAACGTAGCGCCAGAACTGGGATGGAAACTTGACCAAGACGTCTACAGCCACCAAACCTGTATAGTCTAGACTCTAGATACTAGAATCGAGATGACAAGGATTCTGCCAACGCTTGCAAAATTCAACAAATGGCAACTTAAAGTCCATATCTGGCGATGAAAAAAAACTGACAATCTTTAACCAAGGTTAAACCACAGTGGAAAGCTAATTTCCCTGCATCAAATTGAGAGATTTAAACGGTCTTGCAGTCCAATCGGTATGTCTAAAACCGGTATCCACATAACATAATCGATATCATGGTGGATTGTCTCAATATGCTCGAGCTACACAAACAGGCCTAAAGTCGACAACATGTCTGCCATTGCATTTTGGGACTCGTCGGTTTATGTCGCTCAGTTCTATCCACTGAAAAATGCTTTATCATCACAAGATGTTTATTATATCAAGTAGAATCTTGTTTCAGGTCATGGCTAAAATAAGTTAGGTGTGGCTAAGGAGAAACTGGCTAAACTTTTAAAAACAATCAATTTAACTAGAATTATTTTTAAAAAGTATTCGTACGAAGCCAGGAATCAAAATTGCAGAGAAACAAGCATGCAGGATTGGTGTAATCTGCTGCGAGTCAAGACGAAATATTGCAGGGATTAGGTCGATACATCCTCTCCTGCAGACAGGGGATTTAATAAAATTACGGTTGCTCTCCTCCATGAAGCAACTGTTTTGTCATCAGGCTCCATTGTTTTGTCATCAGGATCCATTGTATTGTCAAAACAGAAAAAAAGACGTATACTTAAAGTCCCTCAGTTTAAAAGGTCATCGTAAAGAAAGCGTTCAAATAATTTAATTTGGAAAGTACATTTAATTGGCAAGGTATTTAAAAATGACTTCTACAACACCTGCGGAGCACCAAGATGGCAATTTGCTGGATCACATTGAATAAAGAACAAAACCCAGTCCAGAAGAGGGGAGAGTTAAAGTCAGCTGACCCATATGTAGTCAGTAAAGGTACATCAGAGCATTTCAAAAAGAGCATGCTATTAAAAGGAAACAACAAACAAACAAACGAATTATTTTGCAGGAGTCAAATTCATGCAGGAGTCAAATTCAAGCAAGCTGAGAGCCTGGTGTTGGCTTAGCGGTTAGGACACAGGCTTGGGATCCTAAGATCCTGAGTTTGAATCCCGGTCGATCGCTGAATTAACACCAGGGGGGTTGACTCAGCCTGTCATCCTTCCGAGGTCGGCAAATCGAGTACAAGCTTGATGAGATGAATGATCCGGGTGTGTACCCCTATTTAGAAGTACACCGTATCCCTGCGCATTGTAAAAGGCGACTAAGGGTTGTTGTCAGGAAGGGCATTCGGCCATAAAAAGCATTGCCTCAAAACAGGGAACCATGATTGTCATGGGGCCTGCAAGGCTAACCGCCGCTGAAGCGGAGAAAATGGCCTTAAAACGATCATTCATTCATTCAGTCAAATTCAAGCTGTGCAATAATAACATTTTGGGAGACTTCCTGACTATTTCAAAGAGCTTTAATAATAATACTTGTTTACGTTTGCCAAACAATACATTTGTTCTCAAGGGAATTTGTATTATTAATATCCAAAGTAAAAACATTTGATTCAAACGAAAAAGAAGCTCATGGAATTTCAGCGTCGCACCTTAGATGAGCTTAGTTGCCAAAGTAATTTCAGCTGGGGTCAAATTGAGCAAAGGACTATATTTATCTTACATCTGACATACAGCATAGACAAACCAAAGGTGCAAGTGATTGTAACACTCAACAGCAGAATGACCATGAAACGTTCATGAAATCCTACCTTGTCAGGGATCTGGCACATGGCATAAAAACTTTTTAAAGGTGGCAGCTGATTTCCTGTACCAGCGAATGATGGAGCTGGGGGTTAGGAGCAGTGCAGGAAAAAGATCAAAGAATGTTTTGGAGGAATGTAGCCTGCCTGTTATTATGGATTTGCAGGAATGTTCCTATTCTTCAGGCACCACCAAGAAATGCATGGTTGTTTGAAAGATTAAATAGAAGATTAAAAAAACCAAAAATTCAAATGTTGCTCAGTCCAAATTAATATGAGACTTTCAAAATGATGTATAAATGCGAAATGAGGTATTTTGCACATGCGATGTTTATGTGCGTTTTCAATGACTCCATTCTGCCCGATGGACACTTTGAACCTGCCATTGCTAACACGAAATCCGTAATTCAAATAAATTTTTTAAACATGTTTTTAAGCATTTAGATAATAGAGCGGTAACTTCAAAATTGTTCTGTTCCTGAATGCAAATCAGACTCACAGAAATATAGGAATACAAGAAATATCCATGGATGGATAGGAATTGGGCTCCCTTAATACAATTAGCTAGTGGCGGCTGTGGTTATAGCGCACACGTGTGTGCATGCACGCACGCACACACATTTCACCAATCGATGCAAAAATCAAATATATTGTGGCCCCGGAACCAAGCAAAAATAAATACATAACAAGTACAGATACATTCAAAGTACACCGCCCCCATGCCAAATAATTAAATATCCTCCAGCGCGGCATTGCCGGGGCGCCTCTGGCGCCCGGCAATACCGCCGTGCAGCTCATAGAGACTGTATTTGGAGGGAGAGGTGCACAATAATTGATTGATTAATTGCATAATTAAAATCAAGAAAAGATTATCATAAAATATTTTCTTAATCAATTGGCTAATAGCATAACCACTCGTGCTTCATCTGAAGATGTATCTCTTAGAAATTTTCTTAGATAAGGCATTAATAAATTTTTTAAATAAATAATTGTTTAATCAATAAATAATGAATCAATTAAGTGATTAATCAATAAATCAAAAATATCCTTTGTAGCCACATCACTCGGTCACTGTCATGTCCAAATATTAGCTTCCGAGCTCAAAAGGTGCCTGTGATATTGCCCAGATGAGAAAGAAAATAAAGAAATAATTAATAATGAAAATAAATAAATAATAATTTATTATTATTTGTAATTTTTTGTCATTAATCGAATAATTAAATAATTAATCGATTAATTGATTAATCAATAAATAAAAAATAGCCTTTGCAGCCAAATCACCTGGTCATTGGCATGTCCAAATATCAGCTTCCGAACTCAAAAGGTGCCCTTAGATAATGGCCAGAAGAGAAAGGAAATGTATAAGCACTTAATTAATCGCTAATAATTAAATAACTCATCAATTAATTGATGAATCAAAAAACCAAAAATACCGTTTTTGACAAAGTACCGGCTCACTATTGTGGCGAAATTTCAGCTTCCTAGCTCAAAGGATGGCTGAGATATCGCCAGGACTGAGATTGGGAAAAGGAGGTGCTAAACGTCATCACAAAGCCTGCTATTCGTCGCCTTCTTCGTCGTGATGGAATAAAGCGCATCTAAGGTCTCATCTATGAGGAAACCCGTGGAGTTCTCAAGGTGTTCCTGGAAAATCGGAGATCTCGCGATCTCGCGGAGAATTCGGAGATCTCGCGAGATCTCGAGACGACGTCACGAATTTTCGAAACTCCACACGGTCTCCACTTTTTCAAAGTTAAGTCTGTTCACAATTGTATTTTGTCGTAACTGTATTTTATCTTTCGGCGTGTGAACTTATAGTGTGTCCCTTGGATGTTTCTCGGTGTTTATCTTTCATAAATTGATCGTTTGTTTGCCGCGCGGCGTATGAGGCCTTGCAGCCTCAGGCTTCCCTCGTCGAAGTTGGTTTCTTCCTTCGCTGGTTTTGCTAGGTTTTTTGATTTTCCCTTCTCCCCCAAACTTCACCGAACATCTACTATTTGTCTAACGTTGTAACCCCCACCCCCCCCCCCAAAAACAACAACAAAAAAAACTTTTATTTCCCTTTCTCCTCGTGTGCTTTTGTCCCATCGGGTGCTTTTGCTTCTGCCCACGTGCGCTGTCTCGCCCCGCCCCCATTTTCCCCTTGCCTTCCACCTTTTGCCCTGTTCAAGTGACTCGTGGTCATCCCTCTAGACTCCCTCTCCCCATTGGTATTTTTGTGAATATAAGATTGTTCTTCACGGTTCTGTTTAAATATGTTTAAACTTTCCCCTGGAATGTTTTATTCAGTCGTATATTACAACGCGCTGCTTTTCTTCCTATTTAAAAGGCTCCTTTCAATTTCCTCTTCAACTCAGTCCATTTCAAAAAAATATTCAATCTCTTATGATTCCAAATCACTCCATGCTCTAAAATCTAAATTCTCATTCATTCCACCCCTCCTCCATCGTTCTTAAACGGATCGCTAACTTGAAAATCACAACAAACCCAATTTGTTATAAATGTTCATCTTTCATTAATCATCCACTTTCTAAACTCCCCCCTTGCCCCTCCCCTCCAAATCTCCCCACTTGCCCCTCCCCTCCTAAACTCCCCCCTTGCCCCTCCCCTCCAAATCTCCCCACTTGCCTCTCCCCTCCTAAACTCCCCCCTTGCCCTTCCCCTCCTAAACACCCCCCTTGCCCCTCCCATTCAAAACTCTCCCCCATCCCCTCCCCTTCTAATCTCCCCCCCAACCATCCCTCCCAAATTCTCCCTCCTCCCACCTCCTTCTCAAAGCTGCCTCCTCCCCACTTCGTCTCCCTTCTATCTCATACCTCCACCTCCCCCAACCTTCTACTTTCCTCGGCCCCCCCTCAAACATCTCCTCACTGTGCCTCATCCCATCACCATCAAACCTTTCGTCCTCCTCATCCTTCCCTTTCTTGTAACTCTTCTGTAATCTCTGACACACTATCAACTGCTCTTCCTACCTCCCCCTCTCACCCGTTATCTGACCCTACCCCTCCCCTCCCCTGTCCTGCACCCGATGCTCCCCCTCTCTGACTCATTAACGGTATGGACCTCAAACATCCGGGGCCTTCGCTCAAACCTGATTTATCTCTCCATTCAGGTTGCTTCTGACAATCCAGACTTGATCTGCTTAACAGAAACTTTCCTCCTTCAAGATGTCTCTGATTCCTTAATATCTCTTCCTGGTTACTCCCTCCTCCGGTATGATAGACCTGAGCCTAGACCTGGTGGTGGGGTGGCTATCTTTATCAAAAACTCTCTTCCACACTCTCCCTGCACTGCCCTCTCTCCACCCCACCCCCAGGAGTACCTCTGGCTACGGCTTCCTCTCCGCTCCCACCTTTTGTTCATATGTGTTCTGTACCGTCCTCCAAACAGTGATGACTCCATTTACATTTCGCTGTCGGACAACATGGACCAACTTCTATCAACTCATCCAAACTCTCTCTTCCTCATATGTGGCGACTTCAACTGTCATTATGCCAGCTGGCTGGGTGTGGGTTCATCTCTCACCAGCCAAGGCACCTTAGCAAAGGACTTCCGCGACTCATTGGGACTGACACAATCTGTCAATTTCCTGACACGGATCTCAGTTAATGGAGTATCTTCTCCTCTGGACTTGGTTATGACTAACTTCCCTGCAAATGCCTGCTGCTCTTCTTCTGCTCCAAATGGTTCTTCTGATCATGTGCTTGTAAAGTGGAGATCTCTCTGGCCATTCTCAGAGAGCCTCTTCAGCGCCGACGTGTCTGGAATTTCACTCAGGCCAACTGGCACGGTCTGCAAGCAGCCATCAATCATCTGGACTGGTCTCCCATCTCTACTGCCTCTGACATCAATTCTTCCTGGGAATTCTTCCAAAGCAAACTGCTCTCTCTCATGCACAGATTTATCCCATCTCGTCTTCAGTTGTCTTACCCTTCCTCCCATCCATGGTACATTGAATCTTGTGGCGAGGCAGTTGCCCTGAAACAACTTGCCTTTGCCTCTTGGAAGGCAAATACAACTGAAGGCAATCTCAGTTCCTTCCACCAACCTCGAAAGAAGTGTGTGTCTACCCTCAGGAGTGCCAGGAAGCACTATCTCTCCACACTCAAGATTGAACTCTCAAACCTGTCTCCTTCCTCCAAATTCTGGTGGCGTCTGGTCAAATCCGTTTCTGGTGTTTGTTCCCCCTCCATTCCCTCCCTTATCTCAAATGGCTACACAGTTGATATCGCACAGGATAAAGCCGAATGACTCAACTCTGTGTTTGCCTCAAAATCTTGTGTCCCAAACCCATCTCTCTGTTCCCACCTTTCCCAGTCGAACCCAACTGCTCCTGGACTCTGTGTCCTTCTCTCCTGACAAGGTGGAGAAGTTTTTATCAAACCTCGACTCTGATTCTGCAACTGGACCAGACGGCATCAGCCCACGGGTCCTAAAATCCTGTTCTGCCGCTCTTTCACTCCCTCTCTCTGTTCTTTTCACCCTCTCTTTTGCTCTAAGTCATCTGCCAGCATCTTGGAAATCAACCAATCAGCAACTAAAGACCAATCAGCCTGCTTCCAATTATCAGCAAAGTCATGGAATCCATCATTGCTTCAGATATCAAATCCTTCCTCTTCTCCAATGGCTTGATCTCTGATCATCAATTTGGATTCAGACCAGGTCATTCTACTCTGGACATGTGGCTTCTGCTGTCTCAACAATGGATGGAGGTCCTCAATGCCAAACAGGAAATCAGAGCTGTCTCACTTGACATATCACGTGCCTTCGATACGGTCTGGCACCCGGCTCTGCTCACCAAACTCTCCTCCTGTGATATCCATGGAAATCTCCACTCATGGCTTGCGGACTTCCTCTCTGGTCGTAGGCAATGTGTGGCCCTGAATGGATTTCTCTCATGTCCCCTTCCTGTTCTGGCTTGAGTTCCCCAAGGTAGTGTTCTGGGCGCTGTGCTATTTCTGGTCTTCATCATTGATCTCTCCGACTCTCTGGAAAATCCTCTCTATCTCTTTGCTGATGACTCCACTATCTGCTGCTCCATTCCTCATCCCTCTGATCAGCAGTCTGCAGCCTACTCACTCACTGCAGACCTGGACAAAATCACAGACTGGTCAAACAAATGGAACATGTCTTTCAATCCTGACAAATCTCACACTCTTACAATGTCTCTCCGAAAGGACCGACTGGAAAACCCTCCCATCTACTTTCTCAACAATCCTCTCCAAGAAGTTCTGTCACTCAAGCTTTTGGGTCTCACTATCTGCCATGATCTTTCTTGTGAAAACCACATTTCCAAGCTGGCCTCCAAAGCCAGTCGCAGACTGGGCATCCTCCGTCGTGTGAAGTCCTTCCTTGGCACACCTGAGCTCCTCACCACATACAAGGCTTTCATCCGCAGCTCAATGGAATACTGTTCCCCCCTCTGGGCTGGTGCTCGTGCCTCACACCTAGCTCGGCTTCACGCTGTTGAGGCCAAAGCTTTCAGAATCATTGGAATCTCCTGCGATGGTTAACTCCGAGGGCCTTTCACTCACTCACCGCAGGCAGGTTTGGTTGTCTTTCTGTCTTCTACCGACTCCTCTCCGGCCTTGCTCCCCCAGCTCTCTCTGTGCTCTGCCCCCCCCTCCCCCCCAATATTCCTTCAGGTCGCACAAGATCTGCCTGCAACCCTCTTATGGTTAAACTGCCAAAATCTAGGCTCTCTGCTGACCTTCACTCTTTCATTCCCCTTTTCTCCCGCCTCTGGAACAAACTCCCCCACTCCCTTCAATCCCACTCCTCCCTCCAGGTCTTCAAAACAGCTGTTCAGCACCATCTCTTATCTTCCCCCATCCAAAGCCTTGATCTTTTCTACCCCCGCTAATTCACCCCAGAGCCCTTGTGGTGTTCATATGTTTTATACCTCTCCCACCTCTCCCCAAGTCCTCCCGATGTCCCTGCTCTCAAATGTTGTGTTTGTGTCCTTCCCCCTCTCTCCCCATGTTGTCTGCCGCTGCCCTTGTTTTTTGTGTTTTGTGTGTCGGTTTGACTTTTTGTGTGATTAATGTTCGCTCTTTCACGAGCCTCGATCTTGTATACAAAAAAAAAAAAAAAAAAAAAAAAAGAAACAAGAAAACAAAAACAAACCCAGAGTGAAAACCGAGTACTCCCTTTCGGTGAGCCCCCTTCGGTGCCCGGCAATAACGTTATGCAGCGCCTGGAGATGGCATAGGAAAGGAGCGGTGTTCAAAGATATAAATACAATTTTTTTTGGTAAATACAGACTTGGCATTTAATATGGAATATTATTTTTTCTTGACTTGGGTTTACTTTCTGAACTCAGTATATCAATCTGGTGAGTTTCTTTTACCCTTCGGTGATGTCCTTGTTGAAAGAACCATGTCACTGATTGTCTTTCGCAGCAAGAAGTCAATAACAGGATAATATCACAGGTGGCATGACAAAATGTAAGGACAGGTACATTTGACGATTGGCTTCACAATCGTGTATATAAGGGTTGTTGCGTTTTGTATTAGTGGAAAACCACTGCTGAACATCTACAAAAGTTATTGCCGCTTCCTCTGGAGATGGTCCGTCAACTTGACAATGCTGTTTGTCATGGAGTGGTGGCTTTACGAAATTCTGGCATGAAACAGCATGCTATTGCTCGGCAGTATGGCATCACTCAAGGTCAGGTGTCAAAGATCCTGAAACGAAATGCTCAGAGGGGTGTCCCGGCTCCAATACCGAGGCCAGGACGTCCCCGCAGAACCACAAGGAGAGATGATCGCCAGCTGCACCGGTTAGTCTGCAATGGCCGTACCAAGTCAGCTAATCGGCTTAGGGCTGAGTGGCAGCAACTGACAAATGTGCCTGTATCCAGAAGGCGAGTCAACCAACGACTGGTTCAAGCAGGCTATCGTGCCAGGCGTCCCCTGAGAAAGCCACGCCTGACCAGACAACACAGCCAGAGCCGATTGCAGTTGGTCAGAGAGCACCGTCAATGGCAGCCAGGACACTGGAATCACGTGACCTTCAGTGACGAGTCTAGATTTCTGGTCTATCGTCAAGATGACCGCGTCCGAGTGCGCAGACAAGTGCATGAAGCCCACAACGAAGATTGTGTAGTACCAAGAGTCCAAGCTGGAGGTGGTGGGGTGACCATTTGGGCTGCTTTTCATGCAGGGGGCAAAACTGACCTGGTTGTTCTGAATGGAATCCTGAACCAGTTCAAGTACAGGGTCATTCTGGAAGAAACATTGCTTCCATTTGCTCGTGCAGCCTTTCGAGGAAACTTTGTCTTCCAAGATGACAATGCACGGCCTCATCGTGCTCGCATGATCCAACACTTTCTTGCTGACCGTGGTGTCGAGCATACAGAGTGGCCTGCGATGTCCCCGGATATGAATCCGATAGAGAACTTGTGGGCAGAATTAACGCGTCAAATCGACCACTTGGACCAGCAGCCGACCTCTGTGCATGAATTGCAGCAGACTATTGTCACTGCATGGCAAGCGATTCCTGTCCAAACCTTGGCAAATCTCATGAACAGCATGCCTCGACGTGTACGTGCTCTCCTGAATGCTCGTGGGAGTTACACGAAGTACTGAACTGTAATTTTACTGTCCGTAATCCCAGTCATAATTTAGCTTTTGTTGAAATTTTTTTTGGCTAATGTGCAAAATAAAGAGATACTTCTGGAAAACGTACAAAAGTTTAACCACAGTACTGTCCGTGAATCGAGTTCGATATCAGTTCACATCACTTTCAAGGATCAATTTATTTACTTCGAAATGTCAAATGTGGTTTTTGTTTCTTTTGAAGGTCACATTAACAAAATCTAGAATAATTTCAACATAATTCCAATCAACTTTTGGTTGTAAGTCATCTTGAAAAGTAAGTTCACCCCCACAAAAAAATATTTCATATTAAATGCCAAGTCTGTAGATCACATGCAAAGTACAGGTTCTCGGTGTTAAGATTCTCGATTAAGATGCTTGGTGTTAATCTTTCATACCTGTATTTAAAAAATCGTCGGTTATTTTGTGCCACGTTTTTTGCGGCCTAGTACTTCGCTTCCTACCTTGAGGCTTTGTTTCTCTCAGCGGTCGATTGTGGTCCATTTACTTTCGTTCTCAGTTTTTCCCAGTCCTTTCACTCCATACTTCCTTGTTTAAAATCTTAACCAATTTTTTTTTTCCTTCTTTGTTCTTATTCGTTTATTCGTTGTTCTTATTCGTTCGTTCGTTCTTCAACCACGTGTTTCACCCCCATTTCCCCAGATAGTTTTCACTGTTCAATTTTAAAATGTTTAAACTTTCCCCTGAAGTACTGTATTCTGTCGTATATTAGGACGTATGATAAAAGTAAGCAGACACAGACATTTTCTCTCTTCCTTCATCTCTCTTCACCCCTTCGCCTCTGCTCGTCTTCGCCTCTGCTCGTCTTCGCCTCCACCTTTTTCTTTCCTTCTTGCCTTCTCATTCCCATGTGGACCTTTACCTGTTGAGCGCCGACGATCATCCACCCTGGTTATTCATCGGACAAGGACGCGAGGCTTGCCGCGCCCCGGCGGACGTGGGCCCGGCAGCGCACGAGCGAGAGGCGTCATCGAGGCCTGGTCGCGCCGACGGCCGAGCGGGTCCCGAGGATCGGAGCCGTGCCGGACTGCACGCTTGGAGCCTGAACGATTCCTGACATCGACAGATAAGCACAAACGCGTACACAACGGTTTCTTTCGATTATCCTTCAATTTGTCTTGTATTTGAAGTGAGGCATGTGGGATCCCGATTTAGGAGCATTATTTATTTTTCGTCCCATCCATTGTTCTTGGGTTCCGAATCATCAATCGTTAATTTTTGTACATAATTCCATGTTCGTGTGAGTTTAATCACTTTTCAGGTGGAAGATGCTGATGCGCGCGGACCGTGAGGTAAATCTCGCCGCTTCTTCTTCCCCTTTCCTTCTGCCTCCCACGCGGGTATAGCAAATCCGCCATTGACCCGGACGCCTCAAGTAAGCTTGTTTCCATCCGCGATTTTCCCGGTCTTAACCGAGGGGGAGTCACATGACAGTATCTATTGTTATTTAAAAAAAGAAAGGAAGAAAAAAGCTCTTCTGTGCATGCCCTTAAGGCTTAGTTTGCAAGTCTACAATTCCAATAGAAGAGATACAATTACTCTTATGGAAAATGTTTTTCGAGTTCGTTTTCTCCTAAAAAAATTGAGCATAGTGAACACACATTAGTGTTAAAAGATTGGCCTTTAAAAACTACCCTTATGAAGGGGAGGGAAGGGGAGACATCCATACAAACACACAAACACATAAACGGACATTGTGTTTTATATGATAGATAAGATGACGTTGAGTCATGAGTCATAGTTTAGGAGATAGAGGCTTTATTGATCACCATAGAACACAGCGTCAGTCAGCATCTTACATAGCTATATAGGTGGATTCTTTGTAACCCACAATAATGTTCCCTCTCACATGCCACGCCCTCTCGTGATATATATATATATATATATATATATATATATATATATATATATATATATATATATATATATATATATATATATATATATCTATATCTATGTATCGATATGTTATAGCATGGTTCTTGGAAGTATTATGAATGCGATCTGTGTTTTTCGTGTTCTATCGTGTTCAAGAATATAACTAAATTTGAATAAAGGTTTATAGGTGTATAAATTAATCAATTGTGTTTTACCACCGTTTTACGCAGTGTCTATTACATCACCTTATCTAACACATTACATTAGTTATTTGTGCCTGTTTGTGTCCTTCAGAACATCTTTAAAAATAGTTCGCTTCCAATTTGGAATGATTTTCAATTTTGTTTGGTTCTTCTTCTTCTTCTTCTTCCTCAATCATAAATCGGTTATTCCTCAATCATAAGCTGGTGATCGTAAACTGATAAGACAAACATACGGACGTACAATAACCATTTGCTTAACCCTGCTTTTAGCGTCATGTGCGTGGGTTATGAATTGACAAATTAACAGCATCGAAGATTTCAACCTGAGATGACATTGTGTTAAATTGCAAAGCAAAATGTTGCAAATCTCACTCAAGGTTAAAACGATTCAAAAGATTCTTTATATACTTGTATCACACAAAAAAAAGCAGCACTGCAGTGAACTCTAGGTGTACAAGTTCAGCTGAAGATTACTGAGAACTGGATTGAAAAGCAAAAAACAAACTAGGACGGCACTTGGGAGAGAACATACCTCCACCAGGTTGAACAGTTTATGATTTGTATCCCACTGATAGGCTGGATCTGGATTCTGACCTGAACCTAAGTCGAATCGGCTTGTTCTCGTCACCGAACCAACTTGTCCACCAAGTTTAGTCATAACTCGCCAACAACTTTTGAAATATCATGCTGGATATCGCTTTTCGCCCGATCTCTCAATGGTGAAGAATCACTTAATAATTAAATAATTATTGTATCCGAATCCATAATCAGATCTTCACCAAAATCGAACCAATTCGTCATTGTCACACACCTAACCGGTTCACCAAGTTTAGTCCAAATCGGTCCATAACTTTTGAGATATCCAGCTGTATATAGTTTTTGACTTTATCTCCCAATGGTGATCGAAGAATAAATTAAAAACTTATAGTAGCTGGATCAGGATCCGGATGTTCACCAAAATCTAACAATTTCATCCTCGTCACATACCGAAGCTCTCTGTCATATTCCGTCCGAATCCATCAACAACTTTTTGAGTTATCTTGTTCACAGACAGACAAACAGACAGGGTTGAAAACATAACCTTCGGTGGCAGAGGTAAAGACGGAACAAATTTAAATAATCGAATCCAAGACAGCTGCCTGTTATCAAAACTTACCTATGGCCGAGAATGAGACAGCATTACTACAACGAAGAGCTCTGAGAACACAGAAATGAGGCGCCTCAGGCTGGCAAGCCTTGTAAACAGACATAATGAGAAACGATGGGAAAGTGGCTCCGAGAGAAAGCAAATGCCCAAACCACTTTTTGAGAAAGAGAGAGAGAGAAACGACTTTTGAAAGCCTTTTATTGCAAAGGTTAAAAAAGGAGGTCACACTTAATAGGGGCAAAAAAATTATATATACAAACACTACAGTTTCACCATGATACAATGAATCCACAAAAAAGGGAAAACGAGAACGGCTCTCGGTAGATCATCACATCTCCACCAGACTGGACAGTTTATGTTTTGTATCCTACGCCACACACCCAACCAGTCCACCAAGTTTTGTCCAAATGCATCAACAACTTTTTGAGATATCGTGCTATACATCATTTTCGGCTCGATATCTCAATGGAGAAGAATCACTGAAAAAATTCTCCGATCTGGATCTTTACCAAAATGTAATCAAATTGTCTGTCACCACACCCAACCTATCCAAGAAGTTTTGTCCAAATCCATCTATAACCTTTTGAGATATCCCGCTCACAGACAGACAGGCATTTCTGCATCTCTCCTTGTTAACCCCCTTGCCCGCATTTCTTCTTCCACCATCTTTAGCCAAGCCTTTCTCGGTCTTCCCCGTCTTCTACTTCCTTCTACATTCATTTCCATCACTCTTCTCAACCAGTCACTTTCATCCTTCCTCAACTTCCGTTTCCGACTTCCGTTTCCGGTCCCTGGAGCAAGGAAGCGTGTTCGACCTCTGGACGGCGGCAAAAGTTGGAGTATTTTTTCCATTCGTGTATTCGTCAATTTCTACTCGTTTTTTGTTGTGCATGTGTTGCAGGGTGTTTTCCTGTTGCTGTTGATTCGCAATTCCTGCAAACTTTTGTATAATTTAACCCTTTTCTGTCCCACCGCGTGCGCGGCCTAGTTTATCTCGGCCCATCGGTGTTCATAGGTGTTCTGCGAATTTAAGTTCTTTCCTTCGCTGTATTGCTTATTCCTTAGATTTTCTCTTCTCCCCCTAACTTCCCCGAACATCGACCACTTGTCTAACGTTTTAAATCTCTTCAAAGTCTCTTCACGTCTCTTCTCGTCTCGGGAAGTCATGTGACGTCACGTCTCTTCAAAGCTGTGCATGCGCGCACGCTTTCGAAGTTAATAAGTAACTTTTCACAATTGTGTTTTTGTCGTAATACCGGCTTTACCACAGGTCGAAACTTTATCTTTCTTTCGGTGTGTATGTAACTATTGGTGTGTCTCTAATAGTATTCTTGGTGTTGGTTTTTCATACCTGTGTACAGAATACCTGTGTGTGTACCTGTGTACAGAATACCTGTGTACAGAATCGTCGGTACAGTTCGTGTCGCATATTCTGACGCCAAGTGTAGGACTAGTAGTAGGACGCTACCGTGTCTGCCCTTGGCTTGAGGCTTTGTTTCTGTCTCAGCGGTTTCTTCGATTGCGCTCGCAATTCCTTTCGGTCTCTATTTTTCACGTTTCACGTTCGGTCTCTGTCTGTTTTCATCCTAACTCAAAATATATATATATATATATATATATATATATATATATATATATATATATTCCCTTCTCTGTTCTTATCCATTTCGTTCTTATTTGTTCATTCGTTCTTTGACCACGTTGTTCGTGATCACGTGTTCACGTCATTAAAAAATGTTTCATCTGTCCCCTGAACAATGGTATTCTGTCATATACTATAACACCTTTTTCTTCTTGTTCTATAAAAGGATGCTTTCGACTTGATCACCAAATCTATTCATTCCAAAAAAAAATTCCATCTCTTACAGCTACAGTGCCTCTTGCATTCATTCCCTAAACTCTCCAGAACTCCACCCATCCTTCAGCGTCCTCAAACGTATTTTTGACTCGAAGGTCGCAAGAAACTCATTTTGCAAGAAATGTTCGTCTCCCATTAATCGTACATTTTTCAAAATCCAATCTCACCCCTCCCCTCCAAATCTTCCCCATCACCCATCCCTTTCAAATCTTCCCCCTTGACCCTCCCCTCCAAATCTTCCCCATCACCCATCCCTTTCAAATCTTCCCCCTTGCCCCTCCCCTCCAAATCTTCCCTATCACCCATCCCTTCCAAATCTTCCCCCTTGCCCCTCCCCTCCAAATCTTCCCCATCACCCATCCCTTTCAGATCTCCCCCCTTGCCCCTTCCCTCCTAAACTCCCCCCACACCCCTCCCCTCTGAGACCCTCCCTCACTCCTCCCCTCCTAGACTCCCCTCCCACCCCTCCTCCTCCTCAAAGCGTCCTCCCCGCTTCTTCCCCCTTCCAACTCTCACCTTCATCTCCCTCAACCTTCTGCCTCACTCTTCCCCCTCCTCAAACAACACCTCACTGCGCCTCACCCAATCACCATCAAACCTTTTGTCCGCCCCATTCTTCCCTTTCTCCAAGCTGCTCTGAAATCTCTGACACACCTTCAACAGCTCTCCCTACCTCTTCCTCCTCTTCCACATCATACCCTACCGCTCCCCCCCTCTGTTCTGTATCCGATGCTCCCCCTTCCTCTTCTTTAACAGTATGGACCTCAAACATCCGGGGCCTTCGCTCAAACTTGACTGATCTCTCCATACAGGTTGCTTCTGACAAACCAGACGTGATCTGCTTAACAGAAACTTTCCTCCTTCATGATGTCTCCGATTCCTTAGTATCTCTCCCAGGTTACTCCCTCCTCCGGTATGATAGACCTGAGCCTAGTCCTGGAGGGGGGGTTGCTATCTTTATAAAAAACTCTCTTCCTCACTCGCCCTGCACTGCCCTCTCTCCACCTCACCCCCAGGAATACCTTTGGCTACGGCTTCCCCTTCGCTCCCACCTTTTGTTCATATGTTTGTTGTACCGTCCACCAAACAGTGATGACTCCATCTACATCTCGCTGTCTGATAACATGGACCAACTTCTATCTACCCATCCCAACTCTCTCTTCCTCATATGTGGTGATTTCAATTGTCACCATGCCAGTTGGCTGGGTGTGGGTACCTCTCTCACCAGCCATGGCTCTTCAGCAAAGGACTTCTGCGACTCACTGGGACTGACACAATCTGTCAATTTCCCGACCCGGATCTCAATCAACGGAGCATCTTCTCTTCTGGACTTGGTTATGACTAACTTCCCTGAAAATGTCTGCTGCTCTTCTTCTGCTCCAATCGGCTCATCTGATCATGTGCTTGTTAAAGTGGACATCTCTCTGACCATTCTCAGAGAGCCTCCTCAGCGTCGACGAGTATGGCATTTCACTCAGGCCAACTGGCATGGTCTTCAAGCAGCCATCAATCATCTGGACTGGTCTCCCATCTCTAACGCCTCTGACATCAACTCATCCTGGGAATTCTTCCAAAGTAAACTGCTCTCTCTCATGCACAGATTTATCCCATCTCGTCTTCAGTTGTCATACCCTTCCTCCCGTCCATGGTACACGGAATCTTGTGGTGAGGCTATTGCCCAGAAACAACTTGCTTTCGTCTCCTGGAAAGCAAATCCAACGGAAGGAAATCTCATTTCCTGTCACAAAGCCCGAAACAAGTGTGTGTCCACCCTCAGGAGAGCCAGGAAACAATATCTCTCCGTTCTCAGGACAGAACTCTCTTATCTGTCTCCCTCTTCCAAATCCTGGTGGCGTCTGGTCAAATCTGTTTCTGGTGTTTGATCCCCCTCCATCCCCTCCCTCACCTCAAATGGCCACACGGCTTACTCCGCGTGTGAAAAAGCTGAATGCCTCAACTCTGTGTTTGCCTCTAAATCTTGTGTCCCAAACCCATCCCTTTCTGTACCCACCGTACCCAGTCGTACCCAGCTGCTCCTGGACTCTGTGTCCTTTCCTCCTGACAAGGTGGAAAAGTTTCTGTCAACCCTCGACTCTGATTCTGCAACTGGACCTGACGGCATCAGCCCACGGGTCCTAAAACTTGTACTTCCGCTCTTTCACTCCCTCTCTCTGTTCTTGAGCAAAAGAGAGTGTGAAGAGGTCATCTGCCATCTGCTTGGAAATCTGCCAACATCACCGCTTTGCACAAAAAAGGTGCAAAAACAGATCCCAGCAACTACAGACCAATCAGCCTTCTCTCAATTATCAGTAAAGTCATGGAATCCATCATTGCTTCAGAAATGAAATCTTTCCTCTTCTCCAATGGCTTGATCTCTGATCATCAATTTGGTTTCAGACCTGGTCACTCTACTCTGGACATGCTGCTACTGCTTTCTCAGCAATGGATGGAGGTCCTCAATGCCAAACAGGAAATTAGAGCTGTCTCCCTTGACATATCACGTGCCTTCGATACGGTCTGGCACGCCGCTCTGCTCACCAAACTCTCTTCTGTTGGTATCCATGGAAATCTCCACGCATGGCTGTCGGACTTCCTCTCTAGTCGTAGTCAATGTGTGGCCCTGAATGGGTTTCTCTCATCTCCTCTTCCTGTTCAGGCTGGAGTTCCCCAAGGCAGTGTTCTGGGCCTTGTGCTTTTTCTGGTCTTCATCAATGATCTCTCCGACTCTCTTGAAAATCCTCTCTATCTCTTTGCTGATGACTCTACTCTCTGTCGCTCCATTCTTCATCCCTCAGATCGGCAGTCTGCAGCCTCCTCACTCTCTGCAGACCTGGACAAAATAACAGACTGGGCAAACAAGTGGAACATGTCTTTCAATCCTGACAAATCTCACACTCTTACGATGTCTCTCCGAAAAGACCGACTGGACAACCCTCCCATCTACTTTCTGAATAATCCTCTCCAAGAAGTTCTGTCACTCAAACTTTTGGGTCTCACTATCTGCCATGATCTTTCCTGGGAAAACCACATTTCAAATCTGGCCTCCAAAGCCAGTCGCCGACTGGGCATCCTCTGTCATGCGAAGTCCTTCCTTGGCACACCTGAGCTCCTCACCACGTACAAGGCTTTCATCCGCAGCTCAATGGAATACTGCTCTCCCCTCTGGGCTGGTGCTCCTGCCTCACACCTAGCTCGTCTTCACGCTGTTGAAAGCAAAGAATTCAGAATCATTGGAATCTCCCGCGATGAAGCTAACTCCAAGGGCCTCTCACTCACTCACCGCAGGCAGGTTGGTGGTCTTTCCGTCTTCTACCGACTCCTCTCTGGTCTTGCCCCCCCCCCTCTCTCTGGGCTCTGTCCCGCAAATATTCCTACAGGTCGCACAAGATCTGCCTGCAACCCTCTTATGGTTAAACTGCCAAAATCAAGGCTCTCTGCTCACCTTCACTCCTTCATTCCTCCCGCCTCTGGAACAAACTCCCTCACTCTCTTCAATCCCACTCCACCCTCCAGGTCTTTAAAACAGCTGTTCACCACCATCTCTTATCTTCCCCCATCCAAAACCTTGATCTTTTCTATCCCCGATAATTTCACCCCAAATCCACTTTGAAATACCAACTTCTGTCCTGGAAGTCCTTGGTGTCCTTGTGTTTTATACTTCTCCCACCCTCCTCCCCCCCCTTCCCACGCCTCCTCCCCCCAAGCCCTCTCCCTCCCACACATCTCCCTGCTCTTAAATGTTGTGTGCTCTCAAGTGTTTGCGTGCTTTCCATTCTGTCTTCCGCTCCTTCTTTTTATATACGTATTTTGTTTGTCTGGTTGATTTGTTTGTGAAGTAAATGTCAGCTCTTTCACGAGCCTCGATTCAGTATACAAAAAAAAAAAAAAACAAAAAAAAAAAAACGCAGACAAAACAGGCATCAAAACATAACCTCTGTCCACCTTCGGTGGCAGAGGTAAACAAGACCAAAAGTCTAAGCGGCACAGCCGGGCTTGTTTGATGCTTTAGTTGAAGAGGATAGTATGACCTGGGTGGGATACCAGTCAGCAAATAATGCAAGTATTAAATTATTTTGAAGTACTCCAAGTCTAAGCTGTCAGTCACCATGGAAGTGAAGAGATTGCATTGAGACACTCGTTTATTCTATATGTTGGTCAGTCAGTCAACACTATCAAGGTGACCTCAGTACCATCCTGACACACTCCACTGTGTGTGTTACACAATGAGGTGTTTTACGGCAGCCGGAGTGCAAATCCTGCCACCAACCTCCTTGAGAGAGGACCCAGTGAGTTGGTACTCATTTTGCTGACCTCGGAAGGATGACAGGCTGAGTCAACCACACCTGGTGTAAACAACAGCTGACCGGGATTCAAACTCAGGACCTTAGAATCCCAAGCCCTCCACCCTAACCGTTAAGCCAACACCAGGCTTGGGGTAACCACCCCAAGTATTAAATTGGGGTTTGGGAGGAAGTCATATTGGGAGGAAGTCATAAGAAATGCTTCATGTTTGAAGAGCCCTTAATCAAAGTTTTAATTATATATGATCTGGGGGGCATGCACCCACCCCCTCCCCATCATATATAATCGCCCAGTTTTCATAATTTCAGTTCCCCCCAATCATCAAGTGTGATAAATTTGCCACAATCAGGTATATGACGTAATGTATGGACGTTCCTTAAAGAGTGTTGAAAGAAACAACTGGCAAAGCCAAATGGCATTACATTCTACCTTTCAGAAGCGTAATTGTCGGCTCTAAAACCCACCCAATATGTAGGATAAATATGTGAGGGACATACATACATACATACATAGACAAACGCTGTAAACTCAGGAACCAAACAGCTGCGCCATAAAAAAAATCGTTTGTTTAATAATGAACCTGCCAGTTCTAAAAGCCTATTTGCGAGTTTGAGGAAGACGAAGAAGCGCTAATGTATGGTTTATTTACACCGGAGGAGTACAGTGTTACAGTGAGCTCTTACAATAAAGACGTTTATATGTTACCGCTTGTCCGCTTCCTCCTTGCTCACAAGCAGCGCGCGTAACGCCGCGCTTTACTGGTGACCCTCGACGTTGGATCTGCCGGAGCGATCCTTCCACACGCGACGCCATTGCCATGGCCAACTTCGTCAAACTTCCGGAATTTTGGGAGGCTCAGGCCGAAGTCTGGTTCGTCCAGGCCGAAGCCCAATTTCAGCTTCGGCGCATCACCGGCGATGACACGCGCTATTGCCACGTCGTCGCCTCCCTCGGGCCCGGCACGGCCGCTCGAGTTGTGTCCGTCCTTCGCCACCCACCGGACGGCCACAAGTACGAGGCACTCAAGCGGCTACTCCTAGCCACGTTCGGCCTCACGGACGACGCACGGGCCGACCGCCTCCTGGATCTCCCCGAGCTCGGTGGGACGCGCCCGTCGGTCCGAATGGACCATATGCTGTCACTGTTGGGCGACAAAGCCCCCGGTTCGCTATTCCGGGCGCTTTTCCGGCGCCAACTTCCAGCGCAGGTTCGCCTCGCGTTGGCCGGGACCGGGCTAACGGAACCCCGAGCATTGGCAGCCGAGGCGGACAGGTACTTCGCCGCTTCGGACACGCGGGCGAGAGTCGGCGCGGCCGTCACGGCCCTCGAGGCTGATGTTCAGCAGCATGTTCCACAGCATCAGCTTCTACAGCATACGCAGCATGCTGATACGCACCTCGTGAACGCCGCCACGCCCCGCCCACCGCGCGGCGAAAACCGCCACCGCGGGGAAACCCGCCAACTACACCGGCCTGGCGGAGCCAGCCGCGCTCCTCCAGCTCCACCACCTGGTGCTGGTTCCACGCCAAGTTCGGCAACGAAGCTCGGCGGTGTCATCCGCCGTGCTCCTTCAACGGGTCAGGAAACGCCCGGGCCGGCGCTCAATAGTGGCGATGAGCGCCGGCCGTTCGAGCAGCCTGCTGTTCATAACGGACACCTTCTCCGGGCGCCGTTACCTGTGCGACACGGGAGCGCAGGTGAGTGTCATTCCCGCCGGCACGTCAGACAAGCACGCCGCGGGTGGGGGCCCCGCGCTGCTTGCCGCGAACGGGACGCCCATCCGTACGTACGGAAAACGCTGCCTCTCTCTGCGGTTTGGAGGGCAGGTTTTCCGATGGACGTTCGTCACCGCCGACGTGCCCATGGCACTGCTTGGCGCGGACTTCCTGTGCGCTAATGGGCTCCTGGTCGACGTCAAGCGCAGACGTCTTGTCCAGGCCGAGACGTTCAGCTCGCTCGCTTGTGCGTTGCCCAGCTCAACGAGCGGCTTGCCAAGCGGCTTGCCAAACGGTTCGGTTCCGGACACGTTGGTCTGTACGCTTCCGGCAGCGGACGCATTCACCCGCCTCCTCGCCGGCTTCCCGGCCCTCACGCGGCCCACCTTCTCGGCGGGGGCCGTCAAGCACGGGGTGGCCCATCACATCCCCACCGTCGGGCCACCGGTCTACGCCCGGGCACGCCGCCTCGAGCCGACGAAGCTGGCGGTGGCAAAAGCGGCGTTCGCTACCCTGGAGCGACTCGGCATCGTGCGGCGCTCAGAGAGCGCTTGGGCGTCGCCGCTGCACATCGTGCCGAAGCCCGGCGGGGGATGGCGACCGTGCGGGGACTATCGCCGTCTCAATGACGCCACGACTCCCGACCGCTACCCCGTCCCCCACATTCAGGACTTTTCCGCCCGTTTGGCGGGCAGGTCCTTCTTCTCGAAGGTGGACCTCATACGCGGCTACCATCAGGTCCCCGTCAGGCCGGAGGACGTCCCGAAGACGGCGGTCATCACGCCATTCGGACTCTTCGAGTTCCTGCGCATGCCCTTCGGTCTGAAGAATGCGGCTCAGGCGTTCCAGCGACTGATGGACAGCGTCCTGCGCGACTTGGATTTTGTCTATGTCTACCTGGACGATATCCTCGTCGCCAGCGCGTCCCGCGAAGAGCACCTACGCCACCTCCGCACGCTCTTCGAACGCCTGGGCCAGCATGGCCTGATTGTGAACCCCGCAAAGTGCCGGTTCGGCGCCGCCACAATCGATTTTCTGGGGCACCGTGTCACCAGGCACGGAGCCGTCCCCCTGCCGGCCAAGGTGGAGGCGGTGAAGGGGTTTCCGCGCCCCCGCACGATCAGAGGGCTGCAGGAGTTCCTGGGCATGGTGAACTTTTACCATCGGTTCCTGCCCCGTATCGCCCAGCTCCTGCGCCCCCTGCACGAAGCTCTCCGAGGTAAGCTGGGCAAAGGCGACGTTACCTGGACCGAGCAGATGGACACGGCGTTCACGGGCGCGAAGCTCGCCTTGGCTAACGCCACCATGCTCGCGCACCCGGCGCCCGATGCACCGATCGCCCTCACCACCGATGCCTCGGACTACGCGGCGGGCGCGGTGCACGAGCAATGGGTGCGTGGAGCTTGGCAACCGCTGGCGTTCTTTAGCCGGCAGCTTCGCCCGCCCGAACGCCGTTACAGTACCTTCGACCGCGAGTTGCTCGGACTTCACTTGGCGGTCAGGCACTTCCGCCATCTGCTCGAGGGCCGTGCGTTCACTGCCTTCGTCGACCACAAGCCGCTGATCTTCGCGATGGGCAAGGTCACCGAGCCGTGGTCGGCCCGGCAGCAGCGTCACCTCTCGGCCGTGTCCGAGTACACGACGGACATCCAGCATGTCGCGGGGAAGGACAACCCGGTGGCGGATTGCCTTTCCCGGGCCGTCGCCCACGCAGTCCACCTCGGCATCGACTATGCCCGGATGGCAGCGGACCAGGCCGCTGACCCCGACATCCAGGCCTTGCGGACCGCCGTCACGGGCCTCCGCGTCACCGAGGTGCCGTTCGACGGCGCGGGCGCGGCCCTCTTGTGCGACGTCTCCCTCGGGCGTCCTCGCCCCATCGTGCCCGCGGGCTGGCAGCGCCAGGTGTTTGACGCCATCCACGGCCTGTCCCACCCGGGCGCGAGGGCCTCCCAAAGGCTGATCGCCGACAAGTTCGTCTGGCATGGCCTCCGGAAGGCCGTCCGCGGCTGGGCCAGGATGTGCCTCGCGTGCCAGCGCGCCAAGGTGCACCGGCACACCCAGGCCCCGTTGGCCCCGTTCACGGTGCCGGAACGCCGGTTTGACCACGTCCACGTGGACCTGGTGGGACCTCTGCCCCCCTCGCGGGTTTCACCTACGTCCTCACCATGGTGGACCGCACCACCCGGTGGCCGGAGGCCGTGCCCTTGGCGTCGACAACGGCGGCCGATGTCGCGCAGGCTTTCATCGCCACCTGGGTCGCCCGGTTCGGCGCCCCCTCAGACATCTCATCCGACCACGGCCCCCAGTTCACCTCGGAGCTCTGGGGGGCGGTTGCGCAGGGGCTCGGGGTCCGGCTGCACCGAACCACGGCCTACCACCCCCAGGCTAACGGCCTGTGTGAGCGATTTCACCGCTCATTGAAGGCCGCGCTCCGGGCCACCCTCCGCGACGGCGGCTGGGTCGACAGGCTCCCCTTGGTCCTGCTGGGCCTCCGGACGGCACCCAAGGAGGACCTGCGCGCATCCGCGGCGGAGTTGGTCTTCGGGCAACCGCTGCGGGTGCCGGGCGAGTTCCTCCCCGACTCCACGGCACCATGGTCCGCGGCACAGCAGCGCTCCGCTCTGCAAGAGACCGCCCAGAGGTTCGCCCCGGTGCCAACGGCATGCCACGGGCACCCACCGACGCACGTCGCCCCAGAGCTTCGCACGGCGGAGTACGTCTTTGTCCGCCACGATGCCCATCGGACACCACTGCGGCCCCCGTACGACGGGCCTTTCCACGTGCACGAGACCGGGGCGAAGCACTTCACCCTGGACATCGGTGGTACTCCTGACCGCGTTTCGGTAGACCGCCTCAAGCCGGCCCACCTCGATGTGGACCATCCACCGCCAGTGGCCCGACCCCCACGTCGGGGCCGCCCTCCTGCGGGCGGACCCCCGGCACCGCCCAGCCCCGCCGCCACGCCACCCCCCGGTCCTGCACCCGTCCCAGGGGCAGCCAGGGGCATCCCACCTGGCATCCCTGCACCCCGGACGCCGCCGATCGCCAGGGGGCGCTTCGGCCGGGTCATTCGTCTGCCCCGCAAACTGGCCCTCCAGGTGCGCGGGAATTCTGGGGGGGCGCGTGTGGCGGACACAAAAGCCCACTGGCGTGGTGACATCATTCCGCGCACCAAGTGGGCGGTGGCCACGCACCACGGGTAGGCGTGGCCTCATGATGTACACCGGGCGCCCAGCCCGGAGGAGTACAGTGTTACAGTGAGCTCTTACAATAAAGACGTTTATATGTTACCGCTTGTCCGCTTCCTCCTTGCTCACAAGCAGCGCGCGTAACGCCGCGCTTTAATACAGTATATGGATCTTCTGCAGATAGGTTTGACCCAGGTGTACAACAACAGAGCAGATCACAATTTTTAGAGGACGAGCAAGTTGCCCGTGCCCACACGGGATTCTAAACGTTGTCGGGATGGAGAGGGGAAAAATGCAAATGGCATCTTCTGCCAGAGCTGGCAAGCTAGGAGCAAAAATTCACATTTATTGCCAAATCTGATGCAATTTGAATGCTCTCGTGGCAGCGAGGTGTTCCATTTGAATCTGTTTGTTTGATATATGTAGATTTTTTTATGCCTAGGGTCCCATACTAAAACTGTGTTGGTGCCAAAGCTATTGACCAATTTCAAATTCATAATAAGATTAGCTAGTACTTTAGAGATTTTTTTTTTTTTTTTTTTTACAATCAGCAGTCAGTACACAGTGTGAATGGACATTTCTCAACTAATTGAGTGTTCTGAGCTTTTAGGCAGTTGCCATGAAACTACTCTCCTGCAAGGCAAGGGAAGCTATCCAGCACAGATGCTTTCATCAAGGACATCAACCAAATCAAGTCGCACACGATTCCAACAAGTCTTATAAATTGTCCAGGCAAACCATCAATCCCAGAGGCTTTTCCATGTTTCATGCCTCGAATGGCTGCTTCAAGTTCATCAGCCAAAATTGAAGAATCAAGTATGCGTTGCTAATCCTCCAACTTTTGGAAGCCCAGTTATGAATACAAGTTCGAATATAAATCTTTCAAAACACATTTAATCCACTTTTGAAAACTTGCCACAGACCAATTGGAAACAACAAGTAAACTAGGAATTTGCTGTGACCTTTCAAAAGTTCTCAGTTAAAGAACTCCTTATTTGGCATAGCAAGAGTCAAACAGATCATCCGTATTCGTGTGAAAATGCTAATTTCCCAACGTGCAGCCATCTCACTAGCAGTGTCTTCTCTGCCCAGACAAAACGATCACACGTCATTTTCAGCCCCGTCAACATTTTGTTCCAAAGATGCAATATCAGAATTTAACGAGTCAATCTCGAGAGATTGCTTTTTACATGACATAGTCCGCATTGTCCCACCACAGTCTACGACTACAGTGTTCCAACCTGGAGGAACTAATTTCCTCCCACGGCTTGCAAAGCATCTAAAATTATTATCGCTTAAAAATTGAAGGACATTAAAAACAAGTGATGACCTCTAAACCCAGTTGGTACAATTTAAGTGGATACAACATTGAACATTAAGTTGCTCACAGATTATATTCAAGCCTTCCCATTGACATAATGCAATCATGGCATCTGCACCATATACACTACTCACAATAAGTTAGGGATATTGTGGGAGTGAGTTTATTGTTTTTATAGGGGTTAGGGTTAGGGTATTGAAATCAAGAAAGCTGTGTTTTTTCACACATTAATAACCAAAGAATTAGGACCAACAACTTTTTTCAACTAATTAATAAACAAAATCAACCACACGGAAGAACCTGCCAATATCCCTAACTTATTGTGAGTCGTGTATAACAAGAGCGAGAATTGCTTTGCAATACGTGTCCCCTACCAACGTGATATTTTCAAACTCAAAGAAGGGCATAATTTTGTGAAAAAAATAATGAAACGCCCTGAAACTCTTATTCATTCTGCAAATTATCGTAATAAAGCCATGCACCAAGTTTCAGTTGAATATGTTAAGGGGTATGGGGAAAAAGTCTGAAAAACAACAGGTTGGACAAACGGAAGGACGGACGGACAGATGGAGCAAACCTATAGTCACCTCAAGTGAACCCGGTAGGGGACAAATAATGTGAATGTGGATGTTGCAGCTTCCACACATACTTTAAACAATAATTCTTTAAAATATTCCACAGTTCCTTTGTGGAAGCAACATTCAATTGTACAGCTGAAGTCCCTAACAATACAAAGAAAGGCAGTCAAATAAAAGCCTTTCACAAAATGGAGGGGCATGGAAAAGAATACGTTTTCCCACAGAAACACTCGGTGCATACAAGTTCGCAATAAATTTTTGTGTTGCAATAAAACTCCACAGATATCAAGTGTCTTTTGTAGATTTCTTTGAAAGCAATCCTCAGTGCAAATCCTGTGGTTCCGAGCAATGGCAACACTGACTTTAGGAGAAAGAAACCTGCTTAGCCACCCTCTGGAGAGTTTTACCCACTCGGTTGCCAGAATATCTGTAGCGTGGATCTATTGCAAGAGAACCATATCAGATTTTATTGTTTCTACAGCTTGAGTCATTTGAATTATTTGCAAAAGGGAATTATATGGCCCCCGTTTCCAGGTGCGTCAAAAGCTAGCAAAGGCAAACAACCTCGGGGCCCCCACCCTTTCTCGCTTTTATAAAACTTTTAAAGAAACTTTCTTTAATGAAAAAAAAAAAAAAAAAACTTAAAAAAAAAAACAAGGTCACTTTTATTTAGCCATATGAGCGAAAATGGATAGAGGGCCGTTTGGACTGATAGAGTTAATTTGCACCCTCGACTGTTGAACACTATTTCTCCATAAGATTGGCCAAAAATACGTGAGATGATTAATAATTTTTTTGGACAAAGAGGATACAAACCTATTTCTTTGTAACATATACAAGTAAAAATTTGAAAATTTGTGCTTATATAAAATGTTGGAAGCATTTCGTGTTAAAAGTGGTTAAACAAGTTTTTCAGGATAATTCGAGGGTGCTGAATTCAAAAATGCTGTTTAACCGGTTCAATTTTGGAGTCTTAACCTTCAAATTGTAAAAAACAAAATGCCCGCCATTTTCAGCATATTTTTTGCCATAACTTGAATTTTAAGCAACATAGAAGGCTCAAAATAGTGGCAATACCCATGTTTGTGATACTGAGGATTCCAAATTTACTGTTACCTAAGTTGTAACTAGTTTGGTTTCGCCGCCATGTTGAATTCCAAGCATTGGAATTGTGGGCATCACAAGGAGTATCTCTGCATTAGGCAGATGGGCACTATCATATAACTTGAGAACTTGCACATCGAGTAAAACTAGACAAATGCTGATGATCGAAGGGGAGGAAAGTGAGTATGTGTACAATGAGCTTACACCTTCCAGGAAAGGGCGTGACAACCTTGATGAGGAGAAAGTCGTCTCAGCTTTCCGACGATTCGATGTATTCAGCGAGGGAATGTCATCTTCTGTACTGCAGAATATTGCTACCAAGGATTTGGCATCGGAGAGCATTCAACATTCTTTGCTTAATGCAGAAAAACTTGGACAGGTGCAGCTGGATGAGTTTGTTGATCAGCGCCTTCTTCAGCCTCCTGATGGCACATGTCATATCAATTTCAATGCCGCTTTACATAGGAACAAAGCACAGACTTTCTCGTCTCTGTATGCTGTAGACTGCAAAGAAAGCAAAGGCAAAGAAACGACCATCAAGGCAGATAGAAACATTCTACAGCGACTTGTGACAGCTTCCAAAGCAGGGCGTGTGATAAACCTGGACCTGATTCTGCAGCATGAGCTTATGCCTGTGCCAATTTCACTTGCTGCCATGAATGGGAGTCTACATACAGGCAGTAGCGGTAAATCTCGACTGGCAAATGAGTTGATTCAAGATGTCTCAACCCCAGAACAAGTGACATTAACTGGAAGTACTTGCTTAGTCATTGATGGTCAAGCACTGGTGATGGCTCTTGGAAAGCCCAGCGGAATAACCACATTTGGTGAATATGCAGATGCGTTTGTGAATTCAGTGTTTGCCATGGGGAAAACATTTGAGAGACTTGACGTAACTTTCGACCGATACCAGCAGGATTCCATCAAGACTGGAACCAGAATGAAACGTACCCGGGCCTCTCGACCAATACGTCGGGTAATAGAAAACCAAAACGTTCCTCTACCAGACAAATGGACCAACTTTCTCTCACTTGGAGAGAATAAGGCAAATCTAGCAGAGTTTCTTTCTCAGCAGCTCATGACAAATGCGGTGTCTATTGCACCCACAACACTTGTAGTGGCTGGAGGATTTGCACAGATCACAGACGTGAAATCTTCAGATCCAGAGATGGACACATCATCCCTACAGGCCAACCATGAGGAGGCGGACACACGACTTGTTCTTCATTGCGTCGACACAAATGCTGAAACAGTGGTGGTTTTAGTGCGTGACACTGACGTGCTGGTCTTGTTAGCTGCTCATTTTGATAAGATGCCATGCACTCAGCTGTGGATGAAGGCAGGAACTCTTAAGAAGCCAAAATACATTCCCATCCACAAACTCCACCAGAAACTGCCACCTTGCCAAGTGGAAGCGTTGCTGCCATTCCATGCAATTACTGGTTGTGACAGTGTGTCACAGCTTGCTGGCCACGGCAAAAAGACAGCCTGGAAGGTGTTTCAAACACACAGCCAATTGTTGACAGATCTAGGCACAGAAGATATCACTGAAGAAGTAATCAACGATGCAGAAAAGTTCATATGCCGTCTTTACAAGGTACCCGATGATGTGGACAGATGCGACAAGGCACGTGTAATACTCTTCTCTAAGGGTTGTCCACAGGAGACTCTGCCACCAACATCAGATGCAGTGAGACTACACATAAGGCGCGCACATTACCAGGCTTTTATTTGGAAGCACGCAACCATCGCTACTCCAGTACTCCCCCAAGTAACAGACATGGGATGGACATACATCGATGGGAACCTGGTGCCGAAGTTGATGACGCTATCTCCAATTCCTAAGGCGTGTCACGAGATAGTAACATGCGGATGTACCAAGGGATGTATAAATGGCCGTTGCAGCTGCAGAAAAGCTGGGCTAACATGCACTGAAGGATGTGCATGTGCATACAACAGACAACTAGAATGCAGAAACAGAACAGACTAAGATAGACAGGTAAACATTTGAGAATGCCAATATTGAGCTATACGGTATTTATAAAGTATAATGACTAAAAGGCAGCCATTTTGGAACTTTACCCCTTTTTTAAATGCACTTTAGAAATGATTTAATATCATTTTTTTTGTTCTAAAGAAATTAAAAGCGCATTTGACCAGTGAAAGTGATGTACATAAAAAAAATACACCCCAGAAATTACCAAAAATATGGCGGCCATCTTGGAATTCAACATGGCGGCGAAACCAAACTAGTTACAACTTAGGTAACAGTAAATTTGGAATCCTCAGTATCACAAACATGGGTATTGCCACTATTTTGAGCCTTCTATGTTGCTTAAAATTCAAGTTATGGCAAAAAATATGCTGGAAATGGCGGGCATTTTGTTTTTTACAATTTGAAGGTTAAGACTCCAAAATTGAACCGGTTAAACAGCATTTTTGAATTCAGCACCCTCGAATTATCCTGAAAAACCTGTTTAATCAATTTAAACACAAAATGCCTACACTATTCGAAAATTCTCACATTTTTACTTGTCTAACACACATTTCTGGTTAATAACCATTTTGTGTAAAGTTTGAAACTGTACCATTAACAGCGGTAAATGTTGTTTTGTTTCCAGCAAGGAAAGTAAAATCAGCTTCTGGGTTTAAATGTAACGATGAGGAAATGAGGCTGAGCCGATGAGGGGTTTCACTGAACTGTTTTTTAAAAATTACAGGAGAAGCTCAGGTCATGAAAGTAAACCACTCAGACTCTGTTTGCCTTTGACCATTAACATCTCATTCACCTTAACATGCATAACTTCAATGTAGAGAGAGGGGTAGAGGGGGGGGGGGAGAGAGAGAGAGCGGGGGGGAGAGAGGGAGAGGGGAGAGAGAGCGGAGAGAAAGGAGAGAGAGGAGAGAGAGGGGACAGAGGGGAGAGAGAGTGGAGAGAGAGGGGAGAGAGAGGGGAGAGAGGGGGGAGAGAGAGGGGAGGGAGAGGGGAGAGAGAGGGGATAGAGAGGGGAGAGAGAGGGGAGAGAGAGGGAAGAGAGAGGGGAGAGAGAGGGAAGAGAGAGGGGAGAGAGAGGGGTGATAGAGGGGGGATAGAGAGGGGATAGAGAGGGGAGAGAGAGGGAAGAGAGAGGGGATAGAGAGGGGATAGAGAGGGGAGAGAGAGGGGAGAGAGAGGGAAGAGAGAGGGGGGAGAGAGGGGAGAGAGAGGGGAGAGAGAGGGAAGAGAGAGGGAAGAGAGAGGGAAGAGAGAGGGGAGAGAGAGGGGAGAGAGAGGGGAGAGAGAGGAGAGAGGGAGAGACACAGAGACAGACAGAGACAGAGACAGAGACAGAGAGAGAGAGAGAGAGAGAGAGACAGAGACAGACTCTCATATAGAAGTGCATCGATTACCCAAGGTAGAAAAGGTCAACCCTTCCATGGCTAATTCGCACATCCAGGATGCTTTACAAATGTCAGTACAGGACTGCTGCGAGTCAAAAGAAAGCTAGAAGAGAACATTATCCCAGGGTTCAAAACATTAAAACATCTTTGTGAACTTATAGTCCATTACCATGACAGTTTTACAAAGCATACTCCCTCACACAGGAAGCAACATAAACATCCAGCAACAAAGCACAAGTTACGACTGCGTCACGAGACAAATGGGATTTCAAATGCAGACGCCACAAGGCCGAGTGGCGTACAAACGTCGTCTGGCAGTGGGTATCATGGACAGGGAAATGGTAGTCCCGCTTCTTTACAAAACCCTTCATTATCATTGTTCTGCTCTATCAAATCACCACGAGGTGAAAAATATTCTTATGAGGCTTTCATGGTGGGTAACTCAAGGAATTATCAAACGAATGCTTTACTAACATCTATTTATCTTTGCTGTTTTATCGAGTCGTGCGCACGCACACACATACACACACACACACACACACACACACACACACACACACACACACACACACACACACACACACACACACACACACACACACACACACACACACACACGTACGTTAGTAAAGCAAGAAGATTTATGTTTGAAGTTGCACTAAAGATTAACACAAGAGTGCACTACGGCAATGATGGGTCGGCCAAATGGCCTCATTACCTTGTTTGAGGTCAGTTTCTTGATTTTCAGAAGTACAAACATGTACATACACAAAGAATTGCTTTGTCGGGATGGGGGAGGGAGAGGATGGGGTGTTGGTGCCCATGACCTGAACCTGAGTACCCTCAGCACATATGCAAGATTTGGTGAAGATTGGCCCAGCAGAAAGGGCAGACATGTTGGGAAATGGCAATTCAGTGATGAGAGGGACAAACCAAAACGGTCTTCCATGTCATTTCTTGCCATTATTGGGTTAATCTGCCACCAATTGATTTTTGTGTCCTTAAAAAAAAAAAAAAGGGCAAAACTTTGTTTATGCATCATAAATTTCCCATTCTTCCACAGTAAGTGATCGTTTGTTTAATTTTCTCTTTAAAGTAAAGTTTGACATGGAAGCAAGTTTTTAATCATACGCAATGATTCGTTACCATACTTCACTTTTAGCTCACCTGGAACATATTTACAGGGAGCTTATGGGATGGCGCATCGTCAGTCTGTCCGTAAACACTTGCAACTTTAGTTGCAACTTCATTTGCAAGTGTCCGAAACGGCTGATGGGATTGTGACCAAACTTGTCCAATATGATACTCTGCCTACCTTTGGAAATGTTTGATTAAAAAGCTGTTCTCAAACAATATGGCCACCAGTGATGTCGTAGTACAGAAAGTGGGCAATATCTCAAAAAATATGAAACGACACTGTTGATGTGTGGATGCTAATTACTGCTTACTTTATTAAATAAAATTAAACTTCTTGGCTGTAAGGAGGTCGGAAATGGATGTTTCTATTAAACTCCATATTAGCCCCTGATGGGGGCCCTCCATAATTATATAATCACTTAGAAGTAGATTTGAATTCACTATCTACTCTTTTCATACATCACAAATGAAATATATATATATATATATATATATTAGTGGGACATAAATGCTCTGTCGGCATTTAGCATCTGGGTTCTGGGTAAAACACATTGTATCGAGCAACCAGTCTTGGGGAAAAAAAAGAAGTATTTTTATGTGACATTTGCGAGGGGACGACGAGTACCTTATATACCATATAGTCGTAAAATCGGTTCACCCACTCTCTTATTGGATGAACTGCAAGAACTTTTACTTTGTATGATTCCCAAGCTCTGATTGGATAACGACTCCAAGAACTCTTTTTGTATCTTTTCATTTCCTGAACGTCCTTACAAGTATCAGCGTCAGGGATAGCTTTGACCATTAATGAGCCTCTTCCATATAAAAACCAGGGCTATTCTGCTGAACCTTTGAAAGAGTAGATCGGGGTATGAAAGACTAGACCGGGGTATTGTGTTGTTCATTGCTATGGAGATTAGCCTGGTGTTGACTTAGCGGTTAGGGTGCCGGCTTGGGATCCTAGGATCCTGGGTTCGAATCCCAGTTGATCGCTGAATTCACACCAGGGGGGTTGACTCAGCCTGTCATCTTTCCGAGGTCGGCAAATTGAGTACCAGTTCACTGGTAATTCCCTGTGTGTCGCAAGAGGCGACTAACAGGGTTGGCGGCAGGAAGCGCATCCGGCAGTAAAACATTGCTTCAAAAAAGGGGACCAAGGTGACCAAAAAAGGACAACCCCTGCTCTGCGGGGAAAATGGCCTCTGAAGGTGGTTCTATTGCTATTTTTTTTTTTTTTTTTTGTATACAGAGTCGAGGCTCGTGAAAGAGCTAACATTTATCAAGCAAACAAATCAAACAAACAAGTAAACAAAGTATATAAAAATGGGAGCGGTCGACAAGATGGGGAGAGAAGGGGAGGAAGCACACAAACAACATTTGAGGGCAGGGACATCGGGAGATATGTGGGAGGCAGAGGGCCTGGGGGGAGGCAGGATAGGTATAAAACGCAAGGACACCAAGGACTTCCAGGAAAGAAGACAAAAGTCACCTCAAAAAAGTGGATTTGGGGTGAAATTAGCGGGGGTAGAAAAGATCAAGGTTTTGGATTGGGGAAGATAAGAGATGGTGGTGAACAGCCGTTTTAAAGACCTGGAGGGAGGAGTGGGATTGAAGAGAGTGAGGGAGTTTATTCCAGAGGCGGGAGAAAAGAGGAATGAAGGAGTGAAGGTGAGCAGAGAGTCTTGATTTTGGCAGTTTAACCATAAGAGGGTTGCAGGCAGATCTTGTGTGACCTGAAGGAATATTTGGGGGATAGAGCCCATAGAGAGCTGGGGGAGCAAGGCCGGAGAGGAGTCGGTAGAAGACGGAAAGACCACCAACCTGCCTGCGGTGAGTAAGTGAAAGGCCCTCGGAGATAGCGTCATCGCGGGAGATTCCAATGATTCTGAACGCTTTGGATTCAACAGCGTGAAGACGAGCTAGGTGTGAGGCAGGAGCACCAGCCCAGGAGGGAGAGCAGTATTCCATTGAGCTGCGGATGAAAGCCTTGTATGTGGTGAGGAGCTCAGTTGTGCCAAGGAAGGACTTCACACAACGGAGGATGCCCAGTCGGCGACTGGCTTTGGAGGCCAGCTTGGAAATGTGGTTTTCCCAGGAAAGATCATGGCAGATAGTGAGACCCAAAAGCTTGAGTGACAGAACTTCTTGGAGAGGATTATTCAGAAAGTAGATGGGAGGGTTGTCCAGTCAGTCTTTTCGGAGAGACATCGTAAGAGTGTGAGATTTGTCAGGATTGAAAGACATGTTCCACTTGTTTGCCCAGTCTGTGATTTTGTCGAGGTCTGCAGAGTGAGGAGGCTGCAGACTGCCGATCTGAGGGATGAGGAATGGAGCGGCAGAGAGTGGAGTCATCAGCAAAGAGATAGAGAGGATTTTCAAGAGAGTCAGAGAGATCATTGATGAAGACCAGAAAAAGCACAGGGCCCAGAACACTGCCTTGGGGAACTCCAGCCTGAACAGGAAGAGGAGATGAGAGAAACCCATTCAGGGCCACACGTAGACTACGACGAGAGAGGAAGTCCGCCAGCCATGCGTGGAGATTTCCATGGATACCAAAGGAGGAGGGTTTGGTGAGCAGAGCGGGGTGCCAGACCGTATCGAAGGCACGTGATATGTCGAGGGAGACAGCTCTAATTTCCTGTTTGGCATTGAGGACCTCCATCCATTGTTGAGACAGCAGAAGCAGCATGTCCAGAGTAGAGTGACCTGGTCTGAAACCAAATTGATGATCAGAGATCAAGCCATTGGAGAAGAGGAAAGATTTCATATCCGAAGCAATGATGGATTCCATGACTTCGCTGATAATTGGGAGAAGGCTGATTGGTCTGTAGTTGCTAGGATCTGTTTTTGCACCTTTTTTGTGCAAAGCGGTGATGTTGGCTGATTTCCAAGCAGATGGCAGTTGACCTTGAGCAAAAGAGAGGGTGAAGAGAACAGAGAGAGGGAGTGAAAGAGCGGAAGAACAGGATTTTAGGACCCATGGGCTGATGCCGTCAGGTCCAGTTGCAGAATCAGAGTCGAGGGTTGACAGAAACTTTTCCACCTCGTCAGGAGGAAAGGACACAGAGTCCAGGAGCAGCTGGGTATGACTGGGTACGGTGGGTACAGAGAGGGATGGATTTGGGACACAAGACTTAGAGGCAAACACAGAGTTGAGGCATTCAGCTTTTTCACGTGCGGAGTCAGCTGTGTAGCCATTTGAGGTAAGGGAGGGGATGGAGGGGGAACAAACACCAGAAACAGATTTGACCAGACGCCACCAGGATTTGGAAGAGGGAGACAGATAAGAGAGTTCGGCCTTGAGAACGGAGAGATATTGTTTCCTGGCTCTCCTGAGGGTGGACACACACTTGTTTCGGGCTTTGTGAAAGGAAATGAGATTTCCTTCCGTTGGATTTGCTTTCCAGGAGACGAAGGCAAGTTGTTTCTGGGCAACAGCCTCACCACAAGATTCCGTGTACCATGGACGGGAGGAAGGGTATGACAACTGAAGACGAGATGGGATAAATCTGTGCATGAGAGAGAGCAATTTACTTTGGAAGAATTCCCAGGATGAGTTGATGTCAGAGGTGGTCGAGATGGGAGACCAGTTCAGATGATTGATGGCTGCTTGAAGACAGTGCCAGTTGGCCTGAGTGAAATGCCAGACTCGTCGACGCTGAGGAGGCTCCCTGAGAATGGTCAGAGAGATGTCCACTTTAACAAGCACATGATCAGATGAGCCGATTGGAGCAGAAGAAGAGCAGCAGACATTTTCAGGGAAGTTAGTCATAACCAAGTCCAGAAGAGAAGATGCTCCGTTGACTGAGATCCGGGTCGGGAAATTGACAGATTGTGTCAGTCCCAGTGATTCGCAGAAGTCCTTTGCTGAGGAGCCATGGCTGGTGAGAGAGGTACCCACACCCAGCCAACTGGCATGGTGACAATTGAAATCACCACATATGAGGAAGAGAGAGATAGGATGAGTAGACAGAAGTTGGTCCATATTATCAGACAGCGAGATGTAGATGGAGTCATCACTGTTTGGTGGACGGTACAACACACATATGAACAAAAGGTGGGAGCGAAGGGGAAGCCGGAGCCAGAGGTATTCCTGGGGGTGAGGTGGAGAGAGTGCAGTGCAGGGCGAGTGAGGAAGAGAGTTTTTGATAAAGATAGCAACCCCACCTCCAGGACGAGGCTCAGGTCTATCATACCGGAGGAGGGAGTAACCCGGGAGAGATACTAAGGAATCAGATATCATGAAGGAGGAAAGTTTCTGTTAAGCAGATCACGTCTGGTTTGACAGAAGCAACCTGTATGGAGAGATCAGTTGAGTTTGAACGAAGGCCCTGGATGTTTGAGGTCCATACCGTTAATGAAGAGGAAGGGGGAGCATCGGATACAGAACAGGGGGGAGGAGGGGTAGGGTAAGATGTGGAAGAGGTGCAAGAGGTAGGGAGAGCTGTTGAAGGTGTGTCAGAGATTTCAGAATAGCTCGGAGAAAGGGAAGGATGGGGCGGACAAAAGGTTTGATGGTGATTGGGTGAGGCACAATGAGGTGTTATTTGAGGAGGGGGAAGAGCGAGGCAGAAGGTTGGGGGAGACGGAGGTGAGAGTTGGAAGAGGGAAGAAGTGGGGAGGACGCTTTGAGGAGGGGGAGTGAGAGGGGGGAAATTGAGAAGAAATGAGGGTGGGGAGATTTGAAGGGGAGGGGCGTGGGGGGAGTTTAGGAGGGAAGGGACAAGGGGAGGGATTTGAAAGGGATGGGATATGGGGGAGATTTGGAGGGGAGGGGTGAGGGGGGAGTCAAGGAGGGGAGGGGCGAGGGGGAGTCTTGGAGGGGAGCGGTGTGGGGGGAGTTTAGGAGAGAAGGGGAAAGGGGGGAGATTTGAAAGGGATGGGTGATGGGGAGGATTAGGAGGGGAGTGGCAAGGGGGAAGATTTGGAGGGGAGGGGTTATGGGGAAGATTTGGAGGGGAGGGGTGAGATTGGATTTTAGGAAGTGTACGATTCATGGGAAACGAACATTTATTGCAAAATGGGTTTCTTGTGACCTTTGAGTCAAAAATACGTTTAAGGACGCTAGAGGGAGGATGGAGTGCAGGAGAGTTTAGGGAATGTAGAAAAGAGGCACTGAAAGAGATGGAATTTTTTTTGGGGATGGATGGATTTGGTGAGCAAGTCGAAAGCAACCTTTTAAAGAAGAAGAAGAAAAAGGTGTTATAATATATGACGGAATACAGAACTTGAGGGGAAAGTGTAAACATTATATTTATAAGGTATATTGCTATGGAGATTCTTGCGATTGCTTTTGATTAAATGTGATTCTGTGTTGTGATTTTCTGGTCTACTCTTTCCCGTGCACGGATTAATAACACTCCATGTACGTATCAATAAATATTTCAAATTCACTAATGGGAGGAGAATAAATTATTCTCGACTTGCACCATGCAATATTCTTGGAGTTGCACCTTATCAAATAGAGCTAATTTTGACAACAGAAAGTGACATCATCATACAGGAAGTGGGAACCGTCTCAAAAAACGAGGCTCAAAACTGCAGAGTTGTACTACTGAACATGTCAATACGACTTGACCTAAAATGTGTATTCTAAATCCAGCTCTTATTTTCCCTCTGATTCATCCGTCATTCCAACATTTTCGGCAACCAGCCAGCTAAGCTACAGGACTAATGGTCCTCTATTTTTCTTTTTTTGTAACTTGCGCAATTCATGATCAGATTATACAAATACCTCCAATGTCTTCAGTGACCAAGAACAGAGTTGGTCAGAAACTTAATTACAAGGGTATAGCCATTCATTTGATGAATTAACTGCAGAGGGCTGAAAGGAAAACTGGATTGGCAATCTGCCTTCATTCATTGAGAAGATTGCTTGCATCGAGGGTACAAAATACAAGACAAATACATGTATTGAGAAAAACATGGTAACAGGAAAAAAATACTAATGCTACAAATTTATAATTAGGCTACCAATGGTTTCATTGGATCCACAACTTTATGGTTTGAATCTTTCTGATATCTTCATATCTCAGGAGCTAATCAAAGTTGAACCGGGTGAGGACTTGTATGAGAGATCTATATGGAAGGCTGTGTTGATATAGGATGACGCACCGCAGGGTAGCTCACCTGGTATTGAGCTCACCTCGGCCATCTGGGCCTAGCTTTAATCTCCTTTGGAGTCAAGGTGACCAAACTGCTGTCCCATGACCACCGGGGAGAGCTGCGATTCGGGGAAAAGCAATCCTTTGGACAGGGCCAAGGAATGTCCTGTAAAGTTTCAGACTAGCAGATGTTAAACATCCCAGGAAACATTTCTTTTAAAAATTAAAAAGCAGCTTCATGCCATTGCTAATTTTTTTCTGTAATCCATTATCGGCCAATTAAATGAAATGAGATGCAAAAGTAAACGAGAATGGCACTCAGTAGAGAGCATACCTCTGCCAGGCTGAACAGTTTATGTTTTGTATCTCACCGATAGGTCAGATCTGGACCTGGACAGAACCAAAATCGAATCACCTTTTTTCTTGTCGCCGAACCAACTCGTCCACCAAGTTTAGCCATTAGTCTCCCACAACTTTTTGCTCTTTCTTTTTAATATATGTAATCAAGAGATGTAACCATGGTCCAATAATACATAATTAATAGATGTACGTGCGGTCCGACTCACATTCAAACAGTATGTAATAAATAGACAATCACATGGGTCACCGAGACTTCTGTCCACGCGCATTTTTTTCGGTTTTATATTGTGTGTATGTATAGATGACTGAATCATATAATAATTGATTTCTGTGACCTTAACCTTTGACCTAAATAATATAGGCTCCTTCCTTGTGACTACCTCGACCAGGTGCTTAAGCTTAGTGACAATCAGAATAAAAATGTGACCTGCAGGCAACTTACCTACACACACACACACACACACACACACACACACACACACACACACACACACACACACACACACACACACACACACACACACACACACACTGGAAAAGAGAGAGAGGGGGAGAGAGAGACAGAGAGAGAGAGAGAGAGAGAGAGAGAGGAGAGAGAGAGAGAGAGAGAGAGAGAGAGAGAGAGAGAGAGAGACTTGACTTTTATGTCCTTTTATTATAAAAGTATAAAAAGATTTTTCACAGTCAAAACAAAATAAACTAGAACGGGCACTCGGTAGAGCGCATACCTTCGCCGCAGCTACTGTTCTGTACTTGGCATGGGAGTGTAGGGAACAGAACAGTGAACAGTTTGGTGCTGATTTCATGCAAATCGGATAAGAATTGACCGAGTTATGACAAAAAACGCACATTTTGCAAGGTCGTGACCCCCCTGACCTTTGACCCCCAACCGCTAACAGGGGTAATGTCTTCACTGGGTCATGTCGTATATCACAAGATCGGGCATTGAATTCTGAACATTTTGGCATTAGTTGCATGCCAATTGGATAAAAATTGACCGCGCTATGGTAAAAATACGATTTTGACCTTTTCGTGACCTTGACCTTGACCTTTGACCCGATTGCTCCCAAAATCTAATCAAATGTGTCCCGTATAATAACCAATCATCCCACCAAATTTCATGCAATTCGGTTGAATACTTTTTGAGTTATGCGAATAACATACACACACACACACACACACAGACATACAAATAAATACACAGCGATCAAAACATAACCTTCCGCTTTTGCGAAGGTAACAAACCAGTTACATACAATTTTACCATCGGGGAAATCAAAACCAACAAACCGTTAAGCTACCAAAAAAACACAAAGGATATTTAGTAAAGACTAGAGAGAAAGCACCAAATGACCCTCAGATATTTCACAAAAATCCTTTACACACCACATTCTTTCAGAGTTCAAGTTGGCTGGAAAGCGAATAACAGTAAAAATCAAGTTTTATCCGGCTTTCGCAAAAAGCTCTGAGCATTGCTACAGTATCTGTACTGTACAAGTCATTCTTTATCTTTGATTTTCTGGTTTTGTAAATTGCCAATTTTGCTTGGGAAATGAAAAAGTTTGCAAGAATTGTTGCTTGGATGTTCAAGCGGCCACTTGGACCTAAAATGAAGATTGGAAAATTGAAATCAATGGAAAGACGTGCAAATAGCACTTTCAAGAAAACAAAAAGAGGAGTTAAACGACAGCATTGAATATACGCATGGGGCAAGGTTTCTCTTTTTTTTATTTCTTTTTCTAATTATTTTTATTATTATTATTATTATTATTATTATTTTTTTTTTGGGATACTGAATCGAGGCTCGTGAAAGAGCTAACATTTACTTCACAAACAAATCGACCAGACAAACAAAATACACAAAAAGAGGGAGCGGAAGACAAGATGGGGAGAAAAGGGGAAGCACACAAACACAACATCCGAGAGCAGGGAGATGTGTGGAAGGGAGAGGGCCCGGGGGGAGGAGGCATGGGAAGGGGGGGGGGGGGGGGGGGAGGGAGAAGTATAAAGCACAAGGAAACCAAGGACTTCCAGGACAGAAGTTGGTATTTCAAAAAGGGGAATTGGGGTGAAATTAGCAGGGGTAGAAAAGATCAAGGTTTTGGATGGGGGAAGATAAGAGATGGTGGTGAACAGCTGTTTTAAAGACTTGGAGGGTGGAGTGGGATTGAAGAGAGTGAGGGAGTTTGTTCCAGAGGCGGGAGAAAAGAGGAATGAAGGAGTGAAGGTGAGCAGAGAGTCTTGATTTTGGCAGTTTAACCAAAAGAGGGTTGCAGGCAGATCTTGTGCGACCTGTAGGAATATTTGCGGGACAGAGCCCAGAGAGAGCTGGGGGGGCAAGGCCAGAGAGGAGTCGGTAGAAAACGGAAAGACCACCAACCTGCCTGCGGTGAGTGAGTGAGAGGCCCTTGGAGTTAGCTTCATCGCAGGAGATTCCAATGATTCTGAATGCTTTGGTTTCAACAGCGCGAAGGCGAGCTAGGTGTGAGGCAGGAGCACCAGCCCAGAGGGGAGAGCAGTATTCCATTGAGCTGCGGATGAAAGCCTTGTATGTGGTGAGGAGCTCAGGTGTGCCAAGGAAGGACTTCGCACGACGGAGGATGCCCAGTCGGCGACTGGCTTTGGAGGCCAGATTTGAAATGTGGTTTTTCCAGGAAAGATCATGGCAGATAGTGAGACCCAAAAGCTTGAGTGACAGAACTTCGTGGAGAGGATTATTCAGAAAGTGGATGGGAGGGTTGTCCAGTCGGTCTTTTCGGAGAGACATCGTAAGAGTGTGAGATTTGTCAGGATTGAAAGACATGTTCCACTTGTTTGCCCATTCTGTGATTTTGTCAAGGTCTGCAGAGAGTGAGGAGGCTGCAGACTGCCGATCTGAGGGATGAAGAATGGAGCAACAGAGAGTAGAGTCGTCAGCAAAGAGATAGAGAGGATTTCCAAGAGAGTCAGAGAGATCATTGATGAAGACCAGAAAAAGCACAGGGCCCAGAACACTGCCTTGGGGAACTCCAGCCTGAACAGGAAGAGGAGATGAGAGAAACCCATTCAGGGCCACACGTTGACTACGACTAGAGAGGAAGTCCGCCAGCCATGCGTGGAGATTTCCATGGATACCAAAAGAGGAGAGTTTGGTGAGCAGAGCGGGGTGCCAGACTGTATCGAAGGCACGTGATATGTCAAGGGAGACTGCTCTAATTTCCTGTTTGGCATTGAGGACCTCCATCCATTGTTGAGAAAGCAGAAGCAGCATGTCCAGAGTGGAGTGTCCAGGTCTGAAACCAAATTGATGATCAGAGATCAAGCCATTGGAGAAGAGGAAAGATTTCATATCTGAAGCAATGATGGATTCCATGACCTTGCTGATAATTGGGAGAAGGCTGATTGGTCTGTAGTTGCTGGGATCTGTTTTTGCACCTTTTTTGTGCAAAGCGGTGATGTTGGCAGATTTCCAAGCAGATGGAAGATGACCTTGAGCAAAAGAGAGGGTGAAGAGAACAGAGAGAGGGAGTGAAAGAGTGGAAGAACATGATTTTAGGACCCGTGGGCTGATGCCGTCAGGTCCAGTTGCAGAATCAGAGTCGAGGGTTGACAGACACTTTTCCACCTTGTCAGGAGGAAAGGACACAGAGTCCAGGAGCAGCTGGGTACGACTGGGTACGGTGGGTACAGAGAGGGATGGGTTTGGGACACAAGATTTAGAGGCAAACACAGAGTTGAGGCATTCGGCTTTTTCACGTGCGGAGTCAGCTGTGTGGCCATTTAAGGTGAGGGAGGGGATGGAGGGGGAACAAACACCAGAAACAGATTTTACCAGACGCCACCAGGATTTGGAAGAGGGAGACAGATAAGAGAGTTCGGTCCTGAGGACGGAGAGATATTGTTTCCTGGCTCTCCTTAGGGTGGACACACACTTGTTTCGGGCTTTGTGAAAGGAAATGAGATTTCCTTCCGTTGGATTTGCTTTCCAGGAGACGAAAGCAAGTTGTTTCTGGGCAATAGCCTCACCACAAGATTCCGTGTACCATGGACGGGAGGAAGGGTATGACAACTGAAGACGAGAAGGGATAAAACTGTGCATGAGAGAGAGCAATTTACTTTGGAAGAATTCCCAGGATGAGTTGATGTCAGAGGCAGTAGAGATGGGAGACCAGTCCAGATGATTGATGGCTGCTTGAAGACCGTGCCAGTTGGCCTGAGTGAAATGCCAGACTCGTCGACGCTGAGGAGGCTCTCTGAAAATGGTCAGAGAGATGTCCACTTTAACAAGCACATGATCAGAAGAGCCGATTGGAGCAGAAGAAGAGCAGCAGACATTTTCAGGGAAGTTAGTCATAACCAAGTCCAGAAGAGAAGATTCTCCGTTGACTGAGATCCGGGTTGGGAAATTGACAGATTGTGTCAGTCCCAGTGAGTGACAGAAGTCCTTTGCTGAAGAGCCATGGCTGGTGAGAGAGGTACCCACCCCCAGCCAACTGGCATGGTGACAGTTGAAATCACCACATATGAGGAAGAGAGAGTTGGGATGGGTAGATAGAAGTTGGTCCATATTATCAGACAGCGAGATGTAGATGGAGTCATCACTGTTTGGTGGACGGTACAACACGCATATGAACAAAAGGTGGGAGCGAAGGGGAAGCCGTAGCCAAAGGTATTCCTGGGGGTGAGGTGGAGAGAGGGCAGTGCAGGGCGAGTGAGGAAGAGAGTTTTTTTATACAGATAGCAACCCCACCTCCAGAACGTGGCTCAGGTCTATCATACCGGAGGAGGGAGTAACCTGGGAGAGATACCAAGGAATCAGAGACATCATGAAGGAGGAAGGTTTCTGTTAAGCAGATCACGTCTGGTTTGTCAGAAGCAACCTGTATGGACAGATCAGTTAAGTTTGAGCGAAGGCCCCGGATGTTTGAGGTCCATACTGTTAAGGAAGAGGAAGGGGGAGCATCGGATACAGAACAGGGGGGGGGGAGCGGTAGGGCAGGATGTGGAAGAGGAGGAAGAGGTAGGGAGAGCTGTTGCAGGTGTGTCAGAGATTACAGAATAGCTTGGAGAAAGGGAAGAATGGGGCGGACAAAAGGTTTGATGGTGTTTGGGTGAGGCGCAGTGAGGTGTTATTTGAGGAGGGGGAAGAGTGAGGTAGAAGGTTGAGGAAGATGAAGGTGGAAGGGGGAAGGGGGAAGAAGCGGGGAGGACGCTTTGAGGAGGAGGGGTGAGAGGGGAGTCTAGGAGGGGAGGAGTGAGGGAGAGTCTCGGAGGGGAGGGGTGTGGGGGGAGTTTTGGAGGGAAGGGGCAGGGGGGGAGATTTGAAAGGGATGGGTGTTTGGGAAGATTTGGGGGGGAGGGGCAAGGGGGAAGATTTGACAGAGATGGGTGATGGGGAAGATTTGGAGGGGAGGGGTGAGATTGGATTTTGAAAAGTGTACGATTTATGGGAAACGAACATTTCTTGCAAAATGAGTTTCTTGAGACATTCGATTCAAAAATACGTTTGAGGACGCTGAAGGATGGGTGGAGTTCTGGAGAGTTTAGGGAATGAATGAAAGATGCACTGTAAGAGATGGAATTTTTTTTTGGAATGAATAGAATTGGTGAGCAAGTTGAAAGCATCCTTTTATAGAAGAAGTAGAAAAAAGTGTTATAGAATATGACATAATAATAAAGTTCTTCAGGGGACAGATGAAACATGTATTAACAACTTGATCATGTGATCTCGAACAACGTGGTCGAAGAACGAAAGAACAAATAACGAAGAACGAAAGAGCAAAAGAACGAAGAACGAAAGAACAAATAAGAACGTACAAGCGGATAAGAACAGGGAAGGAAAAAAAATTTTTGGTTATTTTTTTTTGAGATTTTAAAACAAGGGAGTATGGGTGAAAAGACCGTGAAAAACAGAGACCGACAGTAGTTGCAGCGCGATCGAAGAACCGCTGAGACAAAAAACAAAAGCCTCAAGCCAAGGTCTGAGGACACGGTAGCCTACTACTACTAGCACTACACTAGGTCTCAGAATACACGATACGAAAAAACCGACGATTCTGTACACAGGTATGAAAAACCAACACCGAGAAACCTATTAAAATCACCCCAATAGGTACATACACCGAAAGAAAGATAAAGATACGCCAAAAACACAAATGTGAAAGATCACTTAGCTTCGAAAGCGTGAGCGCATGGAACAGCTTTGAAAAGACGTGACCTCGCCGTGATCTCCAATCGTGACCTCGCCGTGATCTCTCTGTCCACAAAAGGGACACTGATCACTTGTCGCTTGTGAAAAGCGGTGAATGAGAGTTTGTGGGTATTATCCAATGTGCGATTCTCCATTGGAGATCACCAGCACGTTTTGGCACAGGATTTTTATAATACCATCCCCAGTTTGGGGAGAAAGGAGGAGTGTGTGGCAGGACTGCAGACCACCTGCAAGGTGCTGGGGGAGACAAGGAGAGGAAAAGAGCTTTTAAACATTGGAGCTATATGGTTTTACGGTTACCACTGGAAGAGGAAAAGGAGCGGCCAAAATTTATTGGCTCCAGGTTTTCAGAGGCCGACAAAAGAAGGTTGGGGAAAGGAGAGAGGCGCGGCTCAGAGGGAGGTACAGGACGAACCAACCAAGGTTGGGAGGTACCGTAGGCATGAAGCACCACCCTTAAACATCTGTCTAGTTGGCGAGATGATGTGACGCCAGTTGCCGAGGCAATAGAAGCAACACTTAGCCACTTATCATTTGCATTGTCTCTAAGGTGGCACACTTTAGTTATTGATGCAGCCACAAACTTTTGAATGAAGGCCCTGCTGTTGTCAAAACCTTCAAAAAGTGAGTTGTAAAACAGTGGCTCGTTGAAGAACATGGATCTTTCGTATGTAGTATGATCGCGATGGCTTTTGAGAGCTTGCCATGCATTTAACAAACTTCAGTAGAAAGAGGGGAGTGAAGAGACATCAAACATTGTCAAGTCCATCAGGAAAAGCTCCTTAGCATGACCGAAATTCTCAAAACGACCCAAAATGCAGCATGCAAGTTGCCTCCATAGCACAACAGGCTCGTGCAAAATGGACCATATCGTGCGTAGACGAAAAGCCATGATTCGGCATTTTACATTGACAAGTCCTTGACCACCCTCAGATATCGGCTAATTCAATCTTTCCGGTCATAGCCAATGCATTCCAGACCAGAAGAAATGAGACGCTCTTCTGTATTCCGTCGATTAACCCAGAAGGTGGTTGCAGAGCCAAGACCTTGTGCCACAGAATGGAGGTAACCAGGTTGTTTATGACCAATACTCTGCCACGGTAAGACAATTGGCGGAGTAGGCTTTTCCATTTTATTAAAAGTAGTTCAATGCGTTCAGGCAAACCTTCCCAGTTATGCCTGATGAAATCTCCAGGACCTAGAAAAACTCCCAAAAACTTGATCCCATCTCTTCTCCAAGCAATATTTGCGGGGAGAAGTGGGGGTGAGGGAGGGGGGGGAATGGGGGTTGGGAAAGGGATTCGAGCCACAGTGCCTCAGTCTTTTTCCAATTGATTTTTGCTGTTGAGACTCTGTTAAAAAGTGCTAAAGCATGCATCATCTTAGCAATGTCATCAGAGTTTTTGATACAAACACATATATCATCAGCGTAGGCAATGGTCTTTATTGTGTGGTTTTAACCTCTAACCGTGAAACCAGTCAAAGACTTTCGAAGCATGTTTAAGAGGGGTTCAAGGGAAGGGGTGTATAAAGCACCTGACAGTGGGCAGCCCTGCCTGACACCTCTTTTAATACAAAAAGGGGGCACAAGCTGGTTATTTATGTTTAGCAGGGCAGATACGTTCGAGTAACACATATGTATACATGATAAAATAAAGGGTCCAAAACCAAATCGATTTAAGACTTCGGAGAAGTATTCATGAGAAACGTAATCAAAAGCCTTCTCCTGATCTAGGAAAACAAGGCCAACACTTTCATGATGGATATCACAAACATCAATCAAATCACGAATAACAGAAATACTGTCATGGATATTACGACCAGGAACACTATGTTTGGTCCATGTCTACAATGTTCTTTAGGAAGGGTGAAAAACGTAAGGCAATAGCTTTGGAAAAGATCTTGTAATCGGTACATAGTAATGATATTGGCCTCCACTGGGAGATGAGTAAAGGGTTGCCTTTCTTTGGAAGCAAGGTAAGTACTGCTCTTCTGCAGCTCAGTGGGAGTTCCTTCTTTTCAAGGCTTTCCTGGAAGACTGATAGCAGTTCAGGGCCAATTAGGTCCCAGAAAGATTCGAAAAATTCTGACGGTAGACCGTCAATGCCAGGTGATTTTCTCTTGCCAAGGCTCTTTAATGCGATGGAGAGTTCCTCAAGTGTGAGTGGTTTCTCCAGGCTCTGCCTTTGCTCTGGGGTTAAGGTGGAAACACCGTCAAATAAGTGAGAGACACCATTTAGATCAACTTCTTTTGTTTTGTAAAGGTTGGAGAAAAAGAGTCTAGCTTCCCTCTTGATTCCTTCAGGGTGAGTGATGACAGAATTGTCAGGGCATTTTAGAGCAGTAATTTGGAGGAAAGGTACTTAGATTCAAAATCAAAGAAGTATGGGGTTGGCGTGTCCAAAAGATTGAGCTGCTGAAACCGTAATCTTTTTAATGCCCCTTGGGTTTGGTTCTCAATTATTGTATTAAGGAAAGCTTTCTTTTCTTTCATTCTCAGTTCTTGTTGGGGAGAAGAGTGAGTTTTTAAATTTGTTTGAATTTGTAGAATTTCCTTTTTCTAAACTAGCCTTTATTCAACGTTCCTCTTGTGTTCTTCGGAAACAAAATTGTTGGCAAAATCCTCTACATTGGGCCTTTATGTTGTCCCACCACAAACGCTGATCTGTAAACTGGTGTTTTTGATTTAATAAAACAGACCATACGTCTTCAAAAGCAGCCCGAAAGGAGGGGTTTTCTAAGATGGTGACATTAAGCTTCCAGAAAGAATGGTGATTCAAAGACAGATGTGAATGGTAATTCACAGTAATTAAATGGTGATCTGAAAAACCAGAAGGCAAAATTCCAGTGGTAGGGGAGAGATTTAAAAATGGTGAATTAATGTAGATCCGGTCGAGCCTAGCTCGGGATACTTGGTTGTTTGTGATCTTGCTCCAGGTAAATTGATGCGTCGTGGGATTTTGTTTCCGCCAAAGATCCTGAAGCTTAAAATCCATTATCTCTGCTAATAATTTAGCTGGTCTGGGATGGGGTTCCGCACCGTTCCTATCTAGGTTTGGTTGCAGAGTGCAGTTAAAGTCACCTGCCATTATAATACACCTGTGCAGGTCTATTTGCCTCATATAAGTCCCTAATCTAGCGAAGCGTTGCCGCTCCGTGCTATTTGAAGGGGCATAAACGTTCAACAAAGTAAAATTTGTGTTATTAATAACAAATTCTAGGGAGGCTAGGTGCCCTGGGATTATGTTTTTAAAGGAAAGTTTTGATGGATGGAAATGGGGCTTCAAAAGAAAAGCCACTCCCGCAGTTCGGGAATTAGAATCACTAAAAAAAATTGGTCGTTTTCATCATCCGGTTCCATTCTGCATGGGATGCTGGCGTATTGTGGGTTTTCTGTAAGAAAAGTACATCCAATGTTTTCTGTAGTGCAAGGTTCACCACTTGGAGTTTGCGCAGCTGACTCAAGCCACAATTTATATTTAAGCTTCCAAAACTCTTTTTTGTTGTTCATCTTTTGCTCTCACAATGTACTTTTTTAGCCTACTACATTGGGCTTCTGTGAAATGGTGGTCGCTAGGCCGTCGGATGATGTTCCTTGCCGTGTCGATAAACCCGTGCAGGTCAGAAAAGAGATCTTTAATGTCTACGTGTCTCTTTCTAAAAGTGTGGTTGAGGAATTTCAATATTTGGGCTGGTAAGACATTGGATTCACTTGTTGTAGGGAACTCCTCAATTTCGTAAGATTCCTCATCGGACATGTCGGAACCACTGTCTGGGAAACTTTCAATTCCTGGTTCTTGGGGCTCTGAGGTAACTTGTGGTGTGCAGGTGTCATCCTGCTCCATATTAATAGGAGCAGGAGGGGGTGGTGGAATTAAAGGAGCCTCGGGTAGTGGGGGGGGGGGGGAACAGTAACCGGTTTGACAGTTTGAAGTTCTCTGTCAGTTTTACCAATGTGCTCAGGCATGTTATGTAAGACCGCCAGCACAGGTACTGCTGGGGTTAGAATATTTTCATTGTGCTCAGAAATTGGGGGCGCTGGAGGTACGATCAGGTTTTCTGCTATTGGGTTTCCTCCTATTTTTACGGTTGGGTCTTGATGCACTTCAGCATCATTCACAGAAGGACACGGAACAGTTTTACTTTTCCCTTGAGGAGGGATGTAATTTTCCTCCGTTGCATTGTGGGGGAAAGTCTCAGGTAAAGGCTGGGGATCTACATTCTCATGCATGAGCAGTTCGTACCGGTTGCTGGTAGGTAGTAGTTTGGTCGGACAGAGGCATTCCCGCAGTGTTTGACTGAAAAACTACCACCTTTTCTTTACGAGGTGTAAATGAATCCTGGGGTGTTTTTCTCTTCCTTAATGAGGAAGCAAGTGTAAACCCATCCCAGATGTTCATGTTCGCATTATCAGCGGTCGTTAAATTGGGTACGATGTCATCTGAGACTAGTTGAGGGAGTTTGCCCGTCAGTGTTGGGAGGTAGTGGGGGATCTGAGACAGTAGCTGGGGCAGTTTGTCCATCAGTGTTGAGAGGTAGGGGCGGGGGGGGGGGCACAGTATTGTCCAGAGAGCCTGTCTGCTCGGTCACAGAGGGTGCAGTTTGGGGACAGAAACGTTTTAAATGTCCGAACCTTCCACAAGTGAAGCATTTTAATGTCTCGGTTGACGCATATACTTGGTAGTCGTGATCTTTTATACGGAATTTAATTACCACGTTTAATACTTTATCCACGTTGGATTTGGGAAGTACAATGTATGCCTGGCGTCGGAAAGACATGACGTGCTTCGCCTGTTCACTCCGACAGCCCAGCGGCAGCATCTTGATCTGGGACACGACTGTACCATAGCGCGATAGTTCCGCTTACAGCGACTCATTTTTTAGAAATGGGGGGGCGTTGGATAGGAGTATTTTGACAGCAGGGGTATCGAGTGGGGAGACCAAGACGAAATGTCCATTGTCTGTGGACAGATTGTGTTGCAGTGATGGTTGTCCTCCTGGAAGTTTCTCCCATCTCCACACAGGATCTCTGGAGCTCAGCCAGAGCGACCATCGGGTTCTTGGTCACCTCTCTTACCAAGGTCCTTCTCCCCCGATTGCTCAGTTTGGCCGGACAGCCAGCTCTAGGAAGAGTCCTGGTTGTTCCAAACTTCTTCCATTTAAGAATTATGGAGGCCACTGTGCTCTTGGGAACCTTCAATGCAGCAGAGATTTTTTTGTAGGCTTCCCCAGATCTGTGCCTCGACACAATCCTGTCTCTGAGCTCTGCCGGCAGTTCCTTCGACCTCATGGCTTGGTTTTTGCTCTGATATGCATTGTCAGCTGTGAGACCTTATATGGACAGGTGTGTGCCTTTCCAAATCATGTCCAATCAATTGAATTTACCATAGCTGGACTCCAATCAAGGTGTAGAAACATCTCAAAGATGATCAAGAGAAATGGGAGGCACCTGAGCTAAATTTCAAGTGTCATAGCAAAGGGTCTGAGTACTTATGTCAATGTGATATTTCAGTTTTTTCTTTTTAATAAATTTGCAAAACTTTCTAAAATCCTGTTTTCTCTTTGTCATTATGGGGTATTGAGTGTAGATTGATGAGGGAAAAAATGAATTTAAACGATTTCAGCATAAGGCTGCAACATAACAAAAAGTGAAAAAAGTGAAGGTGTCTGAATACTTTCTGAATGCACTAAATATCCAATTCACACTGCAAGCATGCTTGATGAAAGGTTCATTTAAATCTGTCATTTCAAACTGAATAATTGAATAGTTTCAATTTTTTTCAAAACTGGTTAAGTCACTTTCATGTTTATATTACACAACCATAAGCCTGTCACATTCGTCAGGAAGTTACCGGCCGAGTTAGAGGCCATTGTGCGCACACACTCGTCATCTTTTTGTGTTCACAATATGTTACTCCGTTTGTTCCGAAGCTACCAGCACACCCGGGTTGGCCCCAAAGAATATGCAACACTAAAATGTTCCCAGTTATGACAGTTACTGTAGGTTGAGAAACAATTCGTCGTATTTCCTTTTTAAAAATTCAACATTTATTCGGCGGAAGGGTCAGAATCCATTAATTTCGCACCATAAAGACATTAGTTTTGATAAAAAAACAACTTGTAAATTTAATTTTAAAAATGTTGAAAGGAAGATGTAGAAAAACAAGAGTCCTTTGCCAACTGGCAGTTAAAGCTGTGCTATAAACGATCAATGGCTGCAATGACGAGCTACACATTCCCATCAATGTATATTTAATATGTGTACAAGATGCCGCCAGAACCACAAAAGACTTCCTGCACAACCGTCACAAGTTCAAATGGAATCAAGAAGCAACCTGTAGGAAAACAGCCGAGTTTCAAACAACTGCCATTTGCCTTTCATCACAGGTTAGACCGAGGTTTAATCAAGATGAATGATTATTATTAAGCAGATCTAAGCAAATCAGCACGGGTGAATTGAATTGGTTGTGTTCTTTTCATTGAGTCAAGTCTGGGTTCAATTCCTGACATGTCAGTTCTTAGCAGGGCCTGCAGGAGGCGGTGTATTGGAGCAAGTCATCCTTAGAATGCGATATGTAAAGCCAGCTATCGTGTATGGATTCAGGTTGAATGCTAGGTATCCTGGTAAATAAATAAACAACATTGGTTATTGTTTGCTGGTATCAAGGAGTAAGTTAGTACTCCATATAGAGGGGTGATCATGGAAAAGAATGGCCGCCGCATCAAATGTGTACAAAGTGATATGCTGAGAAGATAATATTGAATGAGGAGATAAACCTTTTAAAAGCCGTACCTTGTATTCTCGAGCATTTTCTTAACGACCAAGACTTAAAAAGATGTCACAATGCATCGCTAAAGTACCACATTGGGAAATCGCTAAATCGCCAAATTGAACTTCTTCCTCTTCCCCTCTTAAAACAATGTTAAACTGTTGCCCAACCTCACACAATAAAGGCTGAAGCAATTAAGGTGATTCCAACATGAGGAAGTTACTTTGTTTGTCTCTGGCCTATTGCAAACAAACCAAGATTTAAAACTAAATAAAACAATAAACGTTTTATTATGAAAATAAATCAAACGTAAATGTGGACTCAACCAAAACAATCCAAGATTATGGGAGGGGGTGGAGAAATAGAAAGAACAATTAGCTAAAAGCGATACATATTCTCACACCCCCTCCCAAAAACCCGACTCCACATCCACAAAATCAACTGCAAGAAGTATCAAAATAATTTAACACTAGCCGAAACCCGTGGAACATCCACGGAAGGGAGGATGTGCTGTATGGATAGAGTGTACCATTATGGATGGCATAGGGGATTTGCTTGTCCGAGTAAGAGTTAGGAAGAAAGATGAGAATGAAGAGTGCGTATATAACAACGATCGCCGACACCGGCACAAATGCATGCTCTGGATTGTCCACTCAGCAGATGGCTTGCTTCGCCTTCGCCCAACAGACGCCAATACGATGGCGTCGTAAGATGGCGTCGTATCGGCAGTTAATCGGATGCTTTTGGGCCCCAACGTCGGCTAATTCAGATTTTTCGAGTATGGCTGTAGGTGATAAACAAAGAGCGCGGTCCGTAGATCGTAAACCCATTAGTGCCATGGGCATCGGGTCACTGGGTGCGGCGTAAAAGGGATAACAAAGTCGAGCCCTTACGCTATTATTATATAGATAGATAGATTTTATCTATAAATTAACAAAATATATACAACATTAAGCTTTTTAAATATTCTATTTAAAACAAGATAAAAAATACACAGTCGTGGCCAAAAATATTGGCATCCTTGCACTTTTTCCAAATAATGCACCATTTCTTCCAGAAAATTGTTGAAATTAAAAAATATATTGGTATCCACGTGTATTTCTTTGGTTTGCAGTGGAACAAAACAAAAAAGCTGAAGGAATTACTAAATCTTAGCTTATTCCTCACAGAAATCCGAAAATGGCCCTGACAATATTATTGGCACCTTTTAGATTTAGAAGTTTAGAAATAATTGGATTTCAGGCAGGTGATTCTCCTTTACTTTACAATTGAACTCACCCATGGTGAATTGCAGGTGCCTGCAAAATAAAAATCACTAATTCAACCAGTTTGAATCGAAAAAGAGTCATTCTGCTGTTTTGTGTCTGTGTGTACCACAATGAGCATGGAGAAAAGAAAGAGAACAAGAGAATTGTCTGAGGAGGTCAGACACAATATTGTAGCCAAGCATGGACAATCTCAATGCTACAAGTGCATCTCCAGAGACCTTGATGTTCCTGTGTCCACCATACGCAATGTTATCAGGAAGTTTAATGCCCATAGCACTGTAGCCAACCTCCCTGGACATGGCCGCAAGAGAAAACTTCATCGAAGTTTGCAGTGAAGGATTGTTTGAATGGTGGAGAAAGCACCTCGATCAACTGCCAAACAGATTCAAGGTGACCTTCAGACACAAGGTACGACAGTTTCAATTTGCCCCATCCGTCGCCAACTCAATGAAAGGGGGTTCTATGATAGGAAACCCAGGAGGACCCCACTGCTGAGAAAGCCCAAATGGAGTTTCCCAAAACACACCTGAACAAGACAAAATCCTTCTGGGAGAATGACCTGTTGACACTGTTGCAAAACACTGCACTGTTCTGAAGTGGCCAGCAATGAGTCCAGATCTAAATCCCATTGAACACCTGTGGGGAGATCTGAAAACAGCAGTTGGGAGAAGACACCCTTCAAATCTGGGAGAACTGGAGCAGTTTGCACAAGAAGAGTGGGCCAAACTGCCAGTAGAGAGGTGTAAGAAGCTCATTCATGGCTATAGGAAGCACTTCACTGCAGTTATTTTGTCCAAAGGCTGTGCGACCCAATATCAAGTCGAGGGTGTCAATAATTTTGTCAATGCCATTTCTTTTTACTTTCTGATTTAAAGGGATATATTAAGTTCTGAATCAAAAACAAAGGTTCTGTAATATTAACAGTGAAATAAAGAACTGTGGAGACCAAATACTTTTGTCAATTTCAACTTTTTAGAGAAAAGTGTGTTATTTGAAAAAAGTGCAAGGGTGCCAATATTTTTGGCCACGACTGTATATATAAACCATTAAGCGTTTTATGAAAATAAATCGAACGTAAAAATCAAACCATATGTGGCGACCCCAAAATATGTGGTGATGGTAATCCATAAGAGAATTGGGGTGTCGTATTGTCGTGTATTTCCAACCTTTTTTTTTTTTTTTTTTTTTTGGGGGGGGAGAGATTTCATCACTGTTTTTATTTTATTTTCAAAAGTTTTTTTTTTTCTTGTAAGTAAATACACGACCAAATTCCCTGTCTGTGGTTAAGGTATAGTTTTAATAGCAATACCTGCAGTAGATAGAAGGTTGGTGCAGAAAAGGCAGAGGTGTGATGAGCCAAATAGGTTCGACCTATTATCCAATACTATTGTGACGTTATGGTTAAAATGTACAAGCAGGTTTTTGCAAACAGATATTTTAGATCATCCTTATGTAACATAAAAAAGCAAGGGAAACGTGAAAGGTCCATCACGCTAATTAGTGAGTTCTTCGGTAGGTTTACACTCCTCGGTATGTTTACACTGCTCGTTAGTTAGAATTCAAGTGTTTCACAAGCCTACCGGGACAAAGCTATCATGAGCACTGCTAATCCAAAAACAAAAATATGGGACATGATCGTAAAACTAGGTCATAAGGTAAAACTAGGTAAAACTAGATCATATGGGACATGATCGTAAAACAATTAGGCTTGATGACTTTTTTGGGCAATATGAAAAACACTCCTGTTGAGGCTGGGAGGAGGTGAGGGGTTAGCATGAAGAAGGAGAAGAGGGGGATGAAAATTTTTCCATTTATGCATGTTATAAATAGTTGGTCCCTAGCATACACAAATGTTTTCTCTTACCTCATCTCTCATTGCATCTGATATACAGGACACCCTTGGATCTTTTAGACAGCAAATTGTGTAAAACAAAATAAAGAAATGAAATAAAATAAAAATCATACTTCGGTGTTTTGTCTCAATGGTTTATACAGCTAATGGACATTACAAATAGCTTGACCTGTTTTAAAAAGTTTTCCAGGAAAGTTCAAGAAACATTAAGTGTTGTACAAATCGTTAAGCTGGCCACACTAAGGGCAAATCATCGGTGCAAAATCGCAGGCGATTATTTGAGAGCGATTCACGCGATGTTCACCAGCGATACGAGTGTTTTCCAGGCGAATTTTATATGCACCTGTGGTTTTGTATCCAGTGTTTAAAATCAAAGGTATAAATTGACCATATTTGCCTCTCTTTTATTTATTTATTATTATTATTATTATTATCTATATAATAATAGCGTAAGGACTCGACTTTGTTATCCCTTTTATGCCGCACCCAGTGACCCGATGCCCACGGCACTAATGGATTTACGATCTACGAACCGCGCTCTTTGTTTATCACGTACAGCCATACTCGAAAAATCTGAATTAGCCGACGTTGGGGCCCAAAAGCATCCGATTAACTGCCGATACGACACCATCTTACGACGCCATCGTATTGGCGTCTGCTGGGCGAAGGCGAAGCAAGCCGTCCGCTGATTGGACAGGCGAAGGCGACAGCAAGCCATCCACTGAGTGGACAATCCTGAGCATGCATTTGTGCCGGTGTCGTCGATCGCGGTGTACGCTAACCTCATCAGGTGGGTTTACCATAATTTCTTCCAACCGCGCTCTTTGTTTATCACGTACAGCCATACTCGAAAAACCTGAATTAGTCGACTTTGGGGCCCAAAAGCATCCGATTAACTGCCGATACGACGCCATCGTATTGGCGTCTGCTGGGTGAAGGCGAAAGCAAGCCGTCCGCTGATTGGACAGGCGAAGGCGAAAGAAATCCGTCCACTGAGTGGACAATCCAGAGCATGCATTTGTGCCGGTGTCGTCGATCGCGGTGTACGCTAGGCTTGACTATTACCCCAAACATTGTTTATCCAGAAGTTTTAAAATAATTTCAACCTCTGATACTGCGTTCATTGTATTATATTCCTACTGCTCTGCCTTGACATTGACGCTTACCAATGCATCAGTATGGGGCTAATTCCAGTCGATTTACTAATCCGTTCATTTTTTAAAAGTCTATGGTTCTACTGCTGTTCCTTTCCATTGACACATACCACTGCACCAGTGTGGCCAGAGTGGTGCTATGCCGATTCCTATTACGAATCCATTCATTTTTCAAAAGTATATCGTAGCGTTGTCATTTAAGTAGATTGCAAAAAATAAGTTGTTCATATACGCACTCTTCATTCTCATCTTTCTTCCTAACTTTTACTCGGACAAGCAAATCCCCTATGCCATCCATAATGGTACACTCTATCCATACACCACATCCTCCCTTCCGTGGATGTTCCACGGGTTTCAGCTAGTTATTATTATTAATATTGTTTTCATTAATTTTTCTTTGAGCAGACAACTGTTAAATCATCCTCCCTACCCCAAATCAAATGGACACATCAAAATGCACAAAAATTTAATGTAAATGGATTTCAAATCAGTGATTCACTTGAGGAGTAGAGCATGTCATACTCGGTGTCAATAATGGGGCGAGTCAGGTTTAAGAACGTATTCATGGACGAGTCGCATGCGACAAACACCATCATGAGGCGAACCTGAATAGACTCCTGGGCAATGCCCCACAAATAGAGGCAAATCATTTGTAATTCATACACACCAATTGCTCCAGTCAATGTCTTGCTTTAGAGATGCATTATGCATATAAACATGCGAAATGACATTAATTTCGCATTGCTCAAATGAAATGGCATTGGAGATGTTGGAGATAGACAAAGTCATCATCTCTGATGTTCACAAAGTGATTTTTGGCATTTACTTTGTAATGTTTATAGAGTTTTAAATGGGAACATGTTCATTGAATTTTTGAATGTATTAAAAAACGGTACAATGTTAACAGACACATTGGCGACAAACACAGACAACACCAGAAGGACATGGAAGTTTTCATGAAGAAAATAATAAAATAAAAGCATTTCAGGGAGATGCAGACCCAGCATTAGGCAACATTGACCTCACAAACAGTTAGCAAACTCATCAAGAGGCCACGCAAAGGGGGAAGATAATCAAAAAGTTGAAACTGGATGCATAATTTTTTTTTGCAATGTTTGCTCATCTCTATAGCAACTGACATGAAAACTTCAAATAAACTCGCATAACCAACAGGCAGCTTCATTGCCGAAAGGCCATCCATTTCCCAACGGCTTAGGACTTAAGAGTGAAGACCACCCCATACAAGGGTACTGCGTATAAAAAAAAGAAAAAAGAAAGGTCATTTTAGAAATAGTAAGTTTCAGAAATACAGCACAGTATCGACCTGCAATAACCATTGTGAAAAAGTAGGGAGAATTATCCACACACTCTAGAAAAGTCAATTGCTGGAAGCACAAAGGTTTCCATGCAGAAACAGAATATTGAACCACCAGTCTGAACGATTTAAAGCGACAGCCAAAATAAAACTTGCTTTGATTCAAAGCTGTCCATTGAAGAAGCTATTCTAACATTATTACAGATGATTGGACTTTAAAGACTCAGTTTGAAACAACTTGAACGAGCTTTAGTTTGAAACACAATGCATGGTCCTCAATTTTAGTACAGATGGTTGACATGACTTGCTGATCAAAAGCAGACAAAGAGAGAGGGGCAGAGAGACAGGGGCAGAGAGACAGAGAGAGAGGGGCAGAGAGACAGAGAGAGAGGGGCAGAGAGACAGAGACAGAGAGACAGAGAGAGAGAGGGGCAGAGAGACAGAGAGAGAGGGGCAGAGAGACAGAGAGAGAGGGGCAGAGAGACAGAGAGAGAGGGGCAGAGAGACAGAGAGAGAGGGGCAGAGAGACAGAGAGAGAGGGGCAGAGAAACAGAGAGAGAGGGGCAGAGAGACAGAGAGAGAGGGGCAGAGAGACAGAGAGAGAGGGGCAGAGAGACAGAGAGAGGGGCAGAGAGACAGAGAGAGAGGGGCAGAGAGACAGAGAGAGATGGGGAGACAGAGAGAGATGGGGAGACAGAGAGATGGGGAGACAGAGAGAGATGGGGAGACAGAGAGAGATGGGGAGACAGAGAGAGATGGGGAGACAGAGAGATGGGGAGACAGAGAGATGGGGAGACAGAGAGATGGGGAGACAGAGAGAGATGGGGAGACAGCGAGAGATGGGGAGACAGAGAGATGGGGAGACAGAGAGAGATGGGGAGACAGAGAGATGGGGAGACGGAGAGAGATGGGGAGACGGAGAGAGATGGGGAGACGGAGAGAGATGGGGAGACGGAGAGAGATGGGGAGACGGAGAGAGATGGGGAGACGGAGAGAGATGGGGAGACGGAGAGAGACGGGAGACGGAGAGAGACGGGAGACAGAGAGAGAGACGGGAGACAGAGAGAGAGACGGGAGACAGAGAGAGACAGAGAGACAGGGGGAGACAGAGAGACAGGGAGAGACAGAGACACAGGGGGAGACAGAGAGAGGGGGAGACAGAGAGATGGGGAGACAGAGAGATGGGGAGACAGAGAGATGGGGAGACAGAGATGGGGAGACAGAGATGGAGAGACAGAGATGGGGAGACAGAGATGGGGAGACAGAGATGGGGAGACAGAGATGGGGAGACAGAGATGGGGAGACAGAGATGGGGAGACAAAGAGATGGGGAGACAAAGAGATGGGGAGACAAAGAGATGGGGAGACAAAGAGATGGGGAGACAAAGAGATGGGGAGACAAAGAGATGGGGAGACAAAGAGATGGGGAGACAAAGAGATGGGGAGACAAAGAGATGGGGAGACAAAGAGATGGGGAGACAAAGAGATGGGGAGACAAAGAGATGGGGAGACAGAGATGGGGAGACAGAGATGGGGAGACAGAGATGGGGAGACAGAGATGGGGAGACAGAGATGGGGAGACAGAGATGGGGAGACAGAGATGGGGAGACAGAGATGGGGAGACAGAGATGGGGAGACAGAGATGGGGAGACAGAGATGGGGAGACAGAGATGGGGAGACAGAGATGGGGAGACAGAGATGGGGAGACAGAGATGGGGAGACAGATGGGGAGACAGAGATGGGGAGACAGAGAGAGAGGAGAGACAGAGAGAGAGGGGGAGACAGAGAGAGAGAGGGGGAGACAGAGAGAGAGGGGGAGACAGAGAGAGAGAGAGAGAGAGAGAGAGAGAGAGAGAGAGAGAGGGGGAGACAGAGAGAGAGGAGGAGACAGAGAGAGAGGAGGAGACAGAGAGAGAGGGGGAGACAGAGAGAGAGGGGGAGACAGAGAGAGAGGGGAGACAGACAGAGAGGGGGAGAGAGAGAGAAAGTGAGCAGGGAATGTAACAAGCAGAGACAGTAACAAGCAGGCCCACTTATTGTTCAATTTGGGTCGCACACTAAACTCATGCAAACCTGATACAAGTTCCGCTGTTCATCCAGGGATAATGAGCATGCAGCCTTCCAAGGAGAGTAGTTGAGATTTTATAGACCAAGTGGGTTGTACAATAATTTGGGGAAAGCACCAGATCCGGAATTAGGAGGGGCAGCTGGCACAGGCACAGGGGACTCTTCCTCGCTAGGGGGAAATTCGTCCGCATATAGGTTCTCGTCATGGAACCTTTTCAATACACCACATAGCACAAGAGAGACGTGTCTCGCCGACCTGATGCTTACAGTTTCTGCCAGAGCAGCAGCACTCATCCAATTTCCTGCCACGTTACAATCCTCCAGATGTTATTCCCAACAGATTTCTCAACAAAACTTCGGTCCTTCGGAATACTATTGAAAAACGGCTTGTAAAAGAGGGGTTCACACAAGAACATCTCTTTTGAGTATGATGTTTTCCAGCAGCTTATTTTAAATGCTTGCCAAGCATTCAGCATGCTGGGGTAGAAGGACGGTAGTTGTGTGAGGTCCAGGTTGTCATGTATGAAGTGTAAATATTCACCGTTGTATCCCTACACCGTGACCGCATGGTATCCCTACGCCCCAGCTCGGATGGCGCTGAGGTGAATCGGGCCTGTATCGGCAGAGTGAATAAACGTGTACGACAATTGATCGTAGTTTGTCGAGATACCTTACATGGTGACGAGGATGGGATCTAGACCATGACTTCTTTCGGCCATATCGATGAATTCGACCCTCATGAGGGGGATTTTGACACGTATTCTGAGCGGTTGTCTCTTTACTTTTACTTTTACTTTTTTTACCAGCCCTGCTGTGAATCGGTTGGATCATGTTCAGCCAAAATGTTGGAACAAGGCTCCTCGTCAGAAGCCAGTGCAGTCTCAAACCCACAACAAATGTTTTCGGTGCAACGGAAAGCACCCTCCGGAGACGTGTCGGTTCAAAGATGCCACTTGCCATTTCTGTGCAAAAACTGGCCATATTGCTCCAGCTTGCATCACTCGCAAATCGGGAAAAGGAAAAGCTGCTGACAAGATTCATCAGTTTATCGGTTGGGAGGAACCTGAGCTTGACCAGGTGAGCTCTGTTTCCGACAACTCAGAATCGTATGACCTGCTTCATATTGATTCTCACCATAGGCGGGACCCTCTTCTTGCCACTGTTGTCGTCAACAATCGACCATTGCAAATGGAGGTCGACACTGGTGCGGCCGTCTCGCTCATCGGCCATGCTGTTTTCACAAACCTGTGGAGTGATGCTGACTGACCCCATCTGAAACCTACTACCTATGGTCTCTCCACCTATACAGGTGAGAAGATTGTTCCCTGCGGTACATGTGACATCACGGTGGGCTACGATAACCGTGAGTTTCACCTACCCCTGATCGTCATTCCTGGAAAGGGCCCTTCCTTACTCGGCAGGAGCTGGTTGAGCATAATTCGACTGAAGTGGAAAAGCATTCATCAACTCCGGGCAGCCAACGTTTCTCCTACCGCAGCATACACACTCAAAAATGTGCTGGATACGTACCCGGATGTCTTCAAGGATGAGCTTGGAACCTTGAAAGGACATACGGCTAAACTCAGGGTTGACCGGGATGCCAATCCTATATTTTGCAGAGCTCGCCCAGTCCCTTTCGCCCTGCGGGAGCGGGTTGACAAGGAACTGGATCATCTTGAAAATCTGGGGATCATCGAGCAAATCCAGTATGCCGAATGGGCGGCGCCCAACGTTCCGGTCATAAAATCGGACCAGTCCATCCGCATATGTGGAGATTATAAAATGACCGTGAACAAGTGTTCTTCATTGGATAAATATCCAATCCCGAGGATCGAAGACCTCTATGCTCGTCTCACGGGAGGCAAGACTTTTACGAAACTCGATCTCAAATCCGCCTACCTACAGCTCCGCTTGGACGAGAATTCGAAACAGTATCTTACCATCAGCACGCATCGTGGGTTGTACAGGTACCACCGACTCAGTTTTGGAGTGAAATCTGCACCTGGAATTTATCAGCGTGTCATGGACAGTTTGTTTGCCGCCGAATGCAACGTCGTTTGTTACCAGGATGATATTCTGGTTACTGGTCGTACGGACGTGGAACATCTACAAAACCTGGATAGAGTTCTGAGGAATATTTCGGACTCCGGGCTACGTTTGCGTCAAGACAAGTGCAAGTTTATGGTGCCATCAGTCACGTACCTGGGTCATACGATTGATGCCGAGGGTCTACACCCGACAGATGAGAAAGTCCGAGCTATCAAGGATGCTCCTGCTCCACGAGACATGACCGAATTGAAGTCATACCTCGGTTTGCTTCAGTTCTATGGTCGTTACATCCCGATGTGACCGACGTTTTGGGCTCCCTTTATCGGCTTTTGAGGAAAGGAGTCTCCTGGAGCTGGGGGTTACTGAACAATCAGCATTCCAGACCTCTAAGGATCTGCTCAAATCGTCCAATGTTCTCGTTCATTTTGATCCAGAGAAGGATCTTGTGCTGACATGCGATGCCTGTCGGTATGGAGTGGGGAGTGTATTATCACACGTGATGCCTGATGGTATGGAAAGACCGGTTGCATTTGCATCCAGAACGTTGTCCCCGGCAGAGAAGAACTATTCCCAACTTGACAAGGAAGGATTGGGAATCGTTTTCGGCGTCAGCAAATTTCGCCAGTACCTTCCTGGACATCATTTCACGATTCGCACTGATCACAAGCCGCTGATCAGTCTGTTTGGTCCAGCTAAGGCGACATCTGACACATGACCGCCCAGGATCATCCGCTGGTCCCTGTTTCTCGCTGCCTATGACTACACCATATGTTATAAGCCCGGTTCGTCTATCACAAATGCAGATGCCATGAGTCGGTTACCCCTTCCAGAATCTGTTGATGATTCGCCTACACCAGGATCCATTATCGCACTGTTGGATCATCTGGAAGATTGTGCTGTCGACGCCGGCCAGATCCGCACTCATACTCGACGAGACCCCGTTCTGTCCAGAACTGTCCAGGCTGTACAGCTTGGATGGCATTTGCTACCTGAGGGTGACCCAGCTTTTGCGGCTTTTAAAGCACGTAAAAACGAACTCAGCGTGGAAAATGGTTGCCTACTCTGGGGATGTCGTGTCGTGATCCCGAAAAATCTGCGTTCCAGGGTCATGGATGAAATCCATGACTGTCACCCCGGGATTGTGAAGATGAAGTCACTCGCCAGAAACTATGTGTGGTGGCCGAATCTTGATGCTGACATCGAACATCATGTTCGACATTGTTACCCCTGCCAGAGCACCCGGAATACACCTGCGAAAGCACCACTGCATCCCTGGGAATGGCCCAGTGAATCGTGGCATCGCCTACATCTCGATTATGCCGGGTCTATTAACGGCAGCATGATTCTAATAATTACGGACGCACACACAAAATGGATTGATGCCTATGTGACGCGTGGTACTACGTCAGCCAATGTCATCGAAAGACTCAGACGCTGTTTCGCCACTCATGGTCTGCCCAGGATGATCGTGAGTGATAACGGTTCGTGTTTTTCCAGTTCCGAGTTTGCCGAGTTCACACGTCGGAACGGCATCAAACATAAGTTTGTCAGCCCACATCACCAGGCTTCAAATGGCTTGGCCGAACGATCCGTGGGAATCATCAAATCCGGATTGCAGAAACTTCAGGAGTGAACCCTGGAAACAAAGCTGTCTCGTCTCCTGTTCAAATACCGCATCACGCCACAATCAACAACCGGTGCAGCTCCGTCTGAGTTATTGATGAAACGACACTTGAGATCGACACTTGACAATCTCAAACCAGACATATCATCAAATGTTTATCAGAGCCAGCTTAATCAAAAGTTGGTGCACGATAAGACGTCCAACAGTCGATGTATCAACATTGGAGATCCAGTGTTTGCCCGAAATTTTGGTGCATGTGCAACGTGGCTACTGGGGGACATCATCGAGAAGCCAGGTCCACTGTCCTGCGTGATTCGCCTGCAGGGCGGCCGCGAAATTCGTCGACATCAGGACCACATAACCTACCGTCACTGTGAGTCGATAGAGCCTGCAGCATCATCACAGTCAGGACAACAGTTCGACCCACCACTGCCGGAGATCGTCGTGGCCGCTCCAGCCGGCTCGGATGCCCCGAAAACCTCTGCGAATGCTACACCCTTCGTGGAGACCAAAGGAATCACCTCGGACTCTGTATCCACTGGTACACCGCGACGCTCAATGCGTGAGAGAAAAGCACCCGACCGGTTGAATCTTTGAAGATGTTTTTTTTCACGGTGACACATGTTCTATTTTCACGGTGACATATGTTCTATTTTCACGTATTTTCATTATTCTCATAATCGTTTGCACACATATTTTCACATGTTTTGGAAATGTTGCTTTTGAAATGTCAATTCTTGAAATCTAGCACATATTGCTCTTGGTAATTTTGGACTTAAAGGGGAGGATGTCATGTATGAAGTGCAAATATTCACCGTTGTATCCCTACACCATGACCGCATGGTATCCCTACGCCCCAGCTCGGATGGCGCTGAGGTGAATCGGGCCTGTATCGGCAGAGTGAATAAACGTGTATGACAATTGATCGTAGTTTGTCGAGATACCTTGCACAGGTGTTGGACATCAATAAGAAAAACATCTCGCGAGTACCCCAGGCCACCAGCTTGGCTCAAAAGAGAATTGGCCAGAAACCCCCAAGCCAGATACAAAGGTCCATGTCGCAGACGCTTGAATACCGTCATACAAAAGGCCATAATCATACTGATCAAGTCTACAAGACCTTTGCCTCCTTTATCCATGGGAAGACAACACTCCAGGACGAACCCAGTGTTTTCCGCTCCAAAGGAAGTCAATTAGAACCCTCTGTATGTTTTTCACCAGAATTTCTGGGGGTTGCACCACCCTGAAACGATGCCACAGCATGGATACCACCAGATTGTTGAGCACCAACACGCGTCCCCTATAAGAAAGCTGAACGAGCAAGCCTCTCCACTTTGTCAATCATTGCTCAAGGGCATCCACCAACCCCTCCCAATTCTTCTTTTCCACATTATCATTACCGATAAACACTCCCAGGTATTTAATACCTTCAAAACTCCATTTGAGCTGAAGTGGAAGGGAAGGCAAGGGCCCACTCGCTTAACCCATCCACAAGGCCTGTCTTTTGACCCAATTTACGACAGCTGTCATCTTTGTTAAATAGCTCCAAGTTCTCTTCAACCTAACCAACGTCTTTGGCATCTTTCACCAAAACACAAACATCTGCATTGGCCAATACTTTCACTGCATGCTCTGCCGACATTTTTAAGCCTTCTAGAGATTCCCGAAGCACTATCAATAGCGGTTCAACACGAAAGGCATATAAAATACCTCACAGAGGGCAGCCCTGACAAATCCCCCTCTAAACCTTTACAGGTGGGATCAGTACATTATCGACTTTAAATAATGAACTTGATTGTATAACAGTTTAATGTAAGCAACATAACCATTTCCGAGACCAAACTCTAAATAAACACCTGTGGTGCACCCTATCAAATGCATTTTCCTGATCAAGACAGATTAATCCAATTTCTTCATTTTCTCTTTTACATACATTCCATAGATCCCGAAATAGAAAAATATTGTCATGAATCTGACGACCCATAAAACAAAATCCTTGATCACAGTGTATCAAATCTTCCAAATAAGGGGATAAACGTCGTGCCAATACTTTCGCAAAAATATTATAGTCAACTGATACAAGCGAAACAAGCCGCCAACTCATGATGAGCTGTGGATCTCTTTTCTTCGGAAGGAGCATCGCCACCACTCTACGGAAGCTGAGGAAACTCACCACCTGCAATGCTTTCTTCGAGGACCTCCAGCAAGCAAGGGCCTAGAAGTGTCCAGAAAGTTCGACACAACGCCACTGGGAGGCCATCCAGACCTGGTGCTGTTCCTGTAGTCATAGACGTCAGTGACTGTTCCAGCTCATGTAACGTCAATGGAGTTCCAAGATTCACTTTATGCTAGTCTCTTAGCCAAGGCAGCTCCGTTGTAAAATGCTCCATTGTGCTCTCCTGCGCTTAATTAGAAAAGAACTTTGTAAAGTGATCAGAAACAACCTTTATCCGGCATTGTGACACTAACGTTTTCCCCCGGCCTCCTGAGGCATCCCATTTGCTTTTGTGGCCCAGATTATTTTTCCAGATTAATAAAATACTTAGTAGGTGCATATATTTTGTATAAGCGATCCATCCTTAGTCTAATCATAGCACCCATGGCCTTATAATTTACAATGTCTTTGAGAAGCGATTGTTTCTCCACCAATAGCTTGTGCTTCTGCACATCCGGTTGTTTTGCTAAATTTCCTTGCAATTTTGTAATCTCTATTTCAAAAACTTGTTTCTTTACTCTTCCTTGCTTTGAGCTAAACATTTGAAACTGTTGGCAGACAACCACAATTTGCAACTTCACATTGTCCCAACAAGTTCGCAAATTAAAAAAACGATCTCTTCTGCAAACAAGGTCCTGCCACACCACCGGAAAGGTTTCTTGGAAGTACGTATTTACTGAGCATATCTATATTTAATTTCCAATAAGAAGACCTCACCCCCATGATACCCCAAATGAGTCATTAGTTAAAAAACTAGGACAATTAAACTGTGGTCTGTGAAACCCGAGGGAATAATATCTGTTTTCAAAACATCCTTCATCATCTGCTTATCAACATAAAACCTATCTAACCTCGCTAACGTGACAATGTTCCTTACACATTTACACCATGAAAACCCGCACTCTTTAGGGTGCTGAACCATCATCCAATAAAAACCTCCAAACTGCCTCTGCTAAGGGCTTTAGCTGACTCAGGGTGAGGTTCCGCACTATTGTGTCCAACACAGGGTTTGAAGTGCAATTAAAATCCCCCCTAATCACAACAAATGATGGGACCCAATATTCCTTAAAATCCCAGTCAATTCTAACAACAAGGCATTCCTCTCCTTGTTTTTACTTGGAGCAGATACATTCACAAGGAAAAACCTATAGCTATCCAACACAAAGGACAAAGTGCCTAGATATCCCTGCACAACCCCAGTGAACACAACAGAGGTGGTTTGCAGAGCAGGATGCACAAAGAAAGCAATTGCTGCAGTAATGGAATCTTTATCACCAACGAAAAGTTGTCCTTTTAGTAGCTGCCTCCAATCGGCATGATAATTCAGGGTACTGAGAGTTTCCTGAAGCAGGACAATCCCCAGCTTCAATCTCTTCACCAACGATTAAACTGGAGTTAATGCCCTAAGTCTACACCTCCATTAATATTTATACTCCCAAAATGCACCTCAGCCATGTGGATGGAGGAGTTAAGACTTCAAATACTTCTGGGTTTTCTTTAAATCATTCTGGGCTTTTTTAGCCCATTTATTTAACCGGAATTTATTTGTATCTGTAAAAACGGAGTCATCCTGACTCAAAGTAATTTCTTTGAGTCTATTTATAAGTCCCGGAAGGTCTGAAAAAAAAAAAATCCCCCAAACGTTCCGTTTACGATAGGAGTCTTTTAGAAAGGCCTTTACCTCATCATCCGAGGAGGTGACTTTCACCTCATCAGTGTGAAATGACACTTCTTCTACATCATCAATTTCTGAAACCTCTGAGGCTGAATCACGCTTATGCACCATGGTGTCACCAAATACCTTTAACTCTGAAACTAGAACCCCTTCGTTACTCTCCCCACTTTGCTTCATATAATCTGTTGCGGGCCCACCGGGGGTTTGAAGAACCGAATTTACATTTTGGCTACCTAACAGATTCTGGCAACAGTGCTTCACCCACACAAAGAGGTAGAGGACCCACAGTACCCTCTCCACTACCCGACCATGATTCAGGCACCGGGGGATCATTTACCAGGGGGGCTATCCCAATTACATTGTCTACATCACCCTCACCACTTTCAACAACCTCACACTGTTCCTCACGATCTTCTACAACTGACCGCAAGTCATTCCGGAGAACCTTCGGACAACTCTCAATCGAGTTTATGCGCTCACTTACATCAACTTGTTCCAGTTTGTCCAGAGCACCACTGGAACCATCCTCATCTTGCAGAGCCTGTAGAGCAGCAAATCGACACCCTCTGCCGGGAATACGTCCCTCCTGCTCAGTGTTACAGGCTTTTTTATGAGAGATTGGAGATGCACCTCTTATTTTTGACTTTCGTTTTTTAACCAAAGTTAACTCATTGTTCCCACTTTCATCCTGCTCTTCTGATGCAACATTGTTTACGTTTACAGGGGTCGGTTGAGAAACCAAGGAGGAAACACTTGGAATTTCATCTCCTACATTCCCCTCCACAGGAGAAACAGCTGCAGTGAGATTTTCAGCCTGTTCCCTATTTTTGGGACAAAACCGCTTTATATGCCCAAACCCACCACACAAAAAACACTTTAGTGAATCTGTGGTAGCAAATACTTTGTAGTCGTGCCCGTTCTGAGTGAATTCCCAAAGGAATCAACATTTGTGAAATGATCGTTCCATACTTTGCTAATGCAGCGGTAATCAAGACACCCTCCAGGAAGGGTGGAACGTTAGAGATTGTTACCTTCCGAGCAGGTGTGTCTAGGGGGTACGCCATTAAAAACAGCCCCGAGTCTAAGACCAAGTCTTGCTGAACTACACGAGTGACTAAATCGACATTTGCCACAAAAACAATGACTCGTTTACTCTTTCATGATGCCACATGAACATTTTCCATCCCGATTAAATTTCCAAAGCATAACACCACACTCTCCATGGCAATACCTTCTGGAAGAGTGCACACTACTCCATGCTTGCGAGTCAGATTCTTGAACGCAGCATAGAAATTTGCATGTGCCGCCACCATTTCCTTGGTGAATGAACACACACAAACCACACCCCCACTCACCGGTCCTCGGCAGGAGGGGGAAAAAATAAAAATTTTAATTAAAGAAAAATAAAACTACCAAATAAAACGTCTAAGCCCAATGGCAATAAAGCTCAAATAAAACTGTATAATATTGTTGCGGATATGGGACTTGGCCTCCATATCCGCTTGTAAATATTCCCCTATTTCCCCAATACTCCCCAACTATCCCCAATCCCCCATTCCCTAGTCCCATTGCCTGTAAATAACACTCTGTAGAACCGACCTTCCCCTTTTTTTCCCCCATTAAATGTCGTGCCCAGGTCCACCGCATCTCAAGTAGACAACTTTCGGACATCTTGCTAGTTATTCCTCGTCTATGTCAGTTAAGGACTCGTTTCCATTAATTCTGACTCTTCGTTGCACCAGAATGTGATCGTATGGCACCAGTAGTGAGTTTAGGACCTCCCCATACCTCCTCCCATCTTCCCCATGAAACAACAACCACAACAACTACAACAACAACTACAACAACAACTACAACCAAAGCGGGGGCGGCGCGGCCGCGGTGCGGGGAGTGGGCGTCCTCACTCCGGCTCGGTTAGCCGCCATGGCCCATGTGCTCCAGGTTACGGGGTTACCACGAAGGGGCTGGCTGTCAGCTCGTCAAGGGCGGAGCCCGGTAACCCCCCCGCACCCAATGAGAAGCAACGGGCCGATTCCATCTGGGGCGGAGCTAACGAGCCGAGGGCGTGTCACTCCCCGCCGGATATACGCAGCGACTGACCGGACGTGAAGAGAGATGCGCCCCGAGCTTGAAGAAGAGACAAGTCACGACCTCCGAGCGCTGAGCGACCTCCCCGCATCTACTGGACCAGACCGGGTCGATTCTGTCCCTGAGCCAAGGTGCACCTTGAGCCATCGACTACCCGCTTTCCTTGCCATCAATCCCCGTGTGAGTCAGTTTTGTCCTGTTTATCTGTCGTCTGTCGGGGCGATTATAAGACCGTAATTAAGTGCCTATCTTACTATGCTGTACCTCTCATCCCTGTAATCTAAACGTTCCGAACTAATATAACCTCCTCCGGAGGTCTTGAGAACTGAACCCTTGGTGTCGTGTCATTTTAACCCAGCCGTTGTGTCCTTTCCTCAATTGATTTAGCGTAGCGCGACTCGGCCAACGTTCGAGTATAATCGGGTAAACGTGCAGACGCGGTCATACCAAACCGCTCGGTAAACCAACATCCACAACCGCGTCTGTAACAATTGGTGTCAGGAGTGTCGGATTCGGACCTGGGACTAAATTTATTAGGCCCAAATTTTGGAACACCAATTGTACCACTAGGGTAACAATTGGTGTTGGGAGGTAGAATTCGATCCGGAGCGCGTTTCCCGCGCTCGAAATTATAACGGCGAAATTTGATTGTGTTTTACAAAATATAAAAACCCGAATTTTGAAAGTCGCGCTATGGCAGACCAAGTCGGCTGGGGTCCGGTAGAGGAGAGTGAGGCAGGGTCGGTCCAGGACCAAAATGAGGGACATAAGGAGAGCGAAGCAGTGAGGGTAGCAGACGCACAAAATAGCGTCGTTGCGCCCGACGTTGCGGGCGCGCAAAATGGCGCCTCGCTGGTCACGGCGACCGCGCCCGCGACCGTGGCAGCGCCCCTGGTGGATTCGAACCTTTTCCTCCTGCAAATGAGGGCCCTTATAGACCAAATGGTGGGAATGAGGGCTGATAGTGAGCGGTTGGGAAACCAAATGGGGGTAATGGGAAACCAAATGGGGGTAATGGGGAACCGGATGGATGCTCAGAGTGAGCAATTGGGAGTAATGAGGGACGAAGCGAGGGGTACCGGTGAGGGATTAGACAAGAAATTAGAGGGGTTAGACAATGGGATAGAAGGGGTGAAACATGGGTTAATGGGGGTAGAAAATAGAATGGCTGCCCAGGAGAATCAGATAGAGGGAGTGAAAAATGGGTTAGAGGGGTTAGAAAACAGGATGGAAGGCAAATTGAGGGACATGAGGGACCAAGCGGAAAGGGAAGTTAAACAAATGGGGCAGCAGATAGAGGGGGTCAGAATGGGGGTAGAAACCAAACTGGATGCTCACAGGGAGGAAATGGAGCAGATGAGGGTGGCATCTGGGCAGGAGATGCAAGTGATGGGAGAAGAGATCAGAAGAGGTGTGAGTGAGGAGGTCGGAGGAGTGCGCGAGGAGGTGAGGCACTGTAAGGAGCACATGGAGAAGGAGGTGAGAAAGGGGACTGTAAAGTTACAAGGGGGCATAGAGGACCTGACGCAGGAGGTGGAACAGCTGACGGAGGGACAAAAAGGACTAACGGAGCAGGTTCAAAGGAACACTGCGGTATTAGGAGGGTTAAAAGCGACACAAAACGACATAAAAAACGACTTAATAGCGACAAAGAGGGAATGTCAGATGGTACGTGAGGGACTGACGAGGTTGGACGAGGTGATAGAGGTAATGGAGACGACGGACCGGCAGGTGAGGACGCACCTGGAAACGGTCAAGGTAGCCTTAGAGGATGAGCTTGAGGAGACGTACCGGGGAATAAAAGAGGTGAAGCAGAAATTAGAAGAAGTGGAAGAAGGGGTGAGCGAAATTAAGAAGCGACGGAGAGGGGATAAGAAAGAGATGAAAGAGGAGGTAAAAGAATTGGTCCAAAGTCTGTGTTTGGATCGTGATGATGTGCTCATTAACCGGATGAGGGATTCGCAGGTGATGGAGGAGAAGCGAAGAGGAGGAGGACCCGGTGTAAGTGGTGACCAATATGGTCGTGCGTATGATGCGCCAGGGGATTTAAGAAGCTTGGGGGTCGAGATGGACCCGGGTGTTCGTGAGAGGCCGTTGGTGAAGTGTGCGACAGGTCTGGTGTGCGAAAGAGGAGGTGTGCGAGAAAGTCCGACTCTGGGGTGTGTGAGGAAAAAGTGCGTGCCAAGGAGTGAGGGTGCTGGCGAGAGTGAGTCGGTCGTAGCGCGTGTGCGAGGGAGCACATGGAAGCGCGGTGTGGTCAGTGTTACAGAGGGAGTGACGGGAGAGTGTGCGCAAGAGTGTGCGCGAGAAAGGTGTGTGATGGACGGGTGCATGGGGAATGAGTGCGCTGTCAAGAATGGAGGTGAGAGTAGTACGAGTGACACGGAGCGTGAGTTGGTGGTGACAGGTGAGAAAGGAAGCACACCTGGAATGGTAGAGCGTGAGTGGGAATGCACGCTGGAATTGGTAGTGAGGCACGTGGTTGGGTGTGCGAATGAGAGCACACCTGTGATAGTCACAGAGGAGGTGACCGAGGAGGGGGCGCGAAGAGGTGTGTTGGTGAGGTGTGCGACCAACGAATGTGTGCCAAAGTGTTCGGTGGTCAGGTGTGTGACCAAGGCTGTGAGTGGAATGAGGGTACCTGGGTGTGTAAGGAAAGGTACGAGGAGCATGGGAACGGCTGGATGTGTGAGCAAGGAACGGGCTGCGGGGTGTAAGCATGCAGGTGAAGCATCGACGTTAAACGGAGCAGCGGTTAGGTCGACTTTTAGCCGAATCGGGCCCTCGGTGCGTGCCGGGCCTCGCGTGGAACGGCCGCGTCCAGGCTCCACTAGGTGGAGCGGGCAGCTGGATAGGAAGGGTCGTCATGGCGACCACGTTTTGTTGAGACGTGCCGGCAGGTCGAGATCGGGACATTGGATGGCTCCACGCCGAGGTGGTGCGTGGGATCTCGGCCCGGGTAAACCTCCTTCCCTGCACCGAATGCGGGACGTATCCAGCCGCTGGCACCACACAACCCGCATTCATGGCTTGGCTTTACAAAGCCGAGCTTTAGAAGTGAATTGGCGCACCGAGAGGCAGTAGTGAGTAGACTGTGTGATGAGGTTAGTGTTTTGGACCCAAAATTAGAGAAAAACAAAATGTGATGATTGGCAAAGGATTGGCAGTAGTGATTGGCAGATGGTGGGTAGTGATTGGCAAATTTTTGATTTGTTGCAATTTGATGTGCAAAATTGGTAGTGAGCGATGGGCCCGGTGGGTAAGGGGGGCATCCCTGCCACCCTTCCCATAGTGGGGGTAAAGGAGCTATAGCTTATGGGGTGTATGGCAGTGAAAACTAGCCCGGGTGGGTTAGGATATCGATAGGGATCTAGCGAAGATGACATTAGGTGACGTTAAGGTTAGATAGTGACTGATACCTGTAGTGGGGACGCAGGTAGATTAGTGTGGATGATAATGACGTGGGAGCGCAATAGTTTAAAGGGACGACTGGGAAGCGCAAGTTTCAGAGGGGAGTAGTTAGATGAGATGATGCTGTGTGAGAACTGGACAGGGGTGTGGAGCAGTGTATGAGTAGTGAGTGTTGTGGATCAGCGCGAATGCGCTTGGGGAGAGAAGGGTGTAGGCGGCACCAAGAGTGAGAGCACAGGTGTGCAGGTACAGGTGTGTGGAGAGAGTTGGAGTAAGTGGTACGGAGTGGTGTGCATGGTGCGAAGGTGTGGATGGGGGAAGAGTGGACCCCTTTCACGAGTACCCGGGGCGGGTAGTGTAAGTGTTAGGTAGCGGGTATAGGTAAATTGTGGTTGGATATTGGCATTTGTGGTGCGGTTGCAGAATGGTGTTGTGGATGGGTGCATTAGTGTTGTGGAAATGGCTGGGCGTGTAGCCTGTTAGTGTGTGTAGTTGGTTTGGGCACTCCACCACTGTGAGGATGTCGGCCAGGTGAGGCCGCAGGTGGGCTCTGGGAGCCGGTAGTTGTGAGTGGGTGCCTGAGGATCCCGGGTGTGGATCGGGCAGCCCAGTGCCAGAGAGGGCACCGAGTGGGGAGAGCGCCAGAGGGCCTTCCCCAGGTAGTTAGGTTAGGGTAAGGAGCAGGTAAGCTCGGAGGCAACTGCAGTGGTGGAGGTGTGCAGGTGGGTAGACCTGTTGGGAGAGCTACACGTCGCGGCCCAGAAATTGTGCGAGGGCACCGGGAGATGAATCGGGGGAGTGAGACCCCAAATTGAAAAGCACCACAGTTGGTCAATGGGAATTGGTTTTTAGAACCCATAGTGTAAGAGGGCCAATGGTTTGGCCGGAGAAAGACCCCGGGTAATGTAAAGTTGTTAAAGTCATTTAGGAAATAGTTAGGATTGATGAACCTGTCGCACCATACGCAGCCACTTACCTGTGGTGATGATGACTCCACACCTGTGTTTTCTTTGTTTTGTGCAGGAAATGAGAATTGCTGTGTGGATTGGTGAGACGCATCACGACGTGGATGAGACATTGGGGTGATTCCATCTCTCCCTCCTTAGGAGGGACTGATGATGAATTGGTAATGGCAAATTTTGATGTTCAGTTGGAGATGGCAAATTTTGATGAGAGTTGAAAATGGCAAATTTGATTGGTTAGGAGGGAGAGAAGACGAATTTGGTTTATGGGAGGAACGGGGAAGACAGTAGGGACGTTTGTTGATTTGTAAAGTAGATGTTTATGGGTAGTGTTGTGTTTTGTGGATACAGTAAGGGGTAAGGGAGGGGCCATGTAGGTTACCTGGTGGGGGGGGGGGGCGTACGGTAGGAACGTACCTGTCTCACCTGGTTCCCATGTGCCCCTAGTGTGCATTACCTAATGTTGCGTGCACTTTTGCGCCCTTACCACCTTACTCACTTGTCTGCTTCTTTTGTCTCCCACCTCCGAGGATCTGGCTTTGGGGCAGAGAGAGAGGAGAGAGAGGTGCTGGCTCCGCAGTTGTGGGCCTGCACTTTCGCTGCTTGCTGCCTGGATCGATACACCATATGGACCGCAATTTTGGTGGCCACCCACAATGGACCGCAGTTCTTTTGCGGCCAAGCACCACCCATTGATGGACCTCTGGGTCAACGTGGCACCTATGCCAAACAGGTGAACCACTAATAGTTGGCCCCCTTGACGGCCACAATAAAGAAATGGACGCGGTTGGCGCCTTTCTTTATTTTTGAAAGAAGTACGAAGGCCAAGTGCACCACACGAAGGCAAGACCAGCGGCAGAACATCGGCCGGCTGCGACACCACACCATGATCATTAAACATTTTATTGGTGCACCGGATGGTGCTGACTGTGTGATGGGGTGGTGCTTTTGGTGCTTGGAAGGGGTGCTCTGCACATTATTAAAGGCCGTAAGGCCACAGAGCACTCGTGGGTTGGTGTATCGATGCTGGCATGCGTGCTCTCTCTATGCATAACATCTGCATGTGTTCCTCCAAAAACAGGTCCTGGATCGTAGTGTAAATATCAGCGTAGTCTTATGTAAATAATGCTCCCTACCGGCTGTATGTTTAGTTTGCGAATTCTTTCCGCGATTCGGTTATCCTGTGGGTGTGTTTCTGTGAGGAGAAGGGTGCAACGTCGCAGGGGGACATATTTACTCATTTGTGAATATCTGTAAAACTGTCGCACTCAGGGTAGAGTTAATAATAGAGGGAACTACATCTGAGTGCCACACTAAAATAGGTAAAAATTTATCGGGTCGGGACGCCCCGAGGGTAGAGAAGGGTGCAATGTTGCGGATATGGGACTTGGCCTCCATATCCGCTTGTAAATATTCCCCTATTTCCCCAATACTCCCCAACTATCCCCAATCCCCCATTCCCTAGTCCCATTGCCTGTAAATAACACTCTGTAGAACCGATCTTCCCCTTTTTTTCCCCCATTAAATGTCGTGCCCAGGTCCACCGCATCTCACGTAGACAACTTTCGGACATCTTGCTAGTTATTCCTAGTCTATGTCAGTTAAGGACTCGTTTCCATTAATTCTGACTCTTCGTTGCACCAGAATGTGATCGTATGGCACCAGTAGTGAGTTTAGGACCTCCCCATACCTCCTCCCATCTTCCCCATGAAACAACAACCACAACAACTACAACAACAACTACAACAACAACTACAACCAAAGCGGGGGCGGCGCGGCCGCGGTGCGGGGAGTGGGCGTCCTCACTCCGGCTCGGTTAGCCGCCATGGCCCATGTGCTCCAGGTTACGGGGTTACCACGAAGGGGCTGGCTGTCAGCTCCTCGTCAAGGGCGGAGCCCGGTAACCCCCCCGCACCCAATGAGAAGCAACGGGCCGATTCCATCTGGGGCGGAGCTAACGAGCCGAGGGCGTGTCACTCCCCGCCGGATATACGCAGCGACTGACCGGACGTGAAGAGAGATGCGCCCCGAGCTTGAGGAAGAGACAAGTCGCGACCTCCGAGCGCTGAGCGACCTCCCCGCATCTACTGGACCGGACCGGGTCGATTCTGTCCCTGAGCCAAGGTGCACCTTGAGCCATCGACTACCCGCTTTCTTTGCCATCAATCCCCGTGTGAGTCAGTTTTGTCCTGTTTATCTGTCGTCTGTCGGGGCTATTATAAGACCGTAATTAAGTGCCTATCTTACTATGCTGTACCTCTCATCCCTGTAATCTAAACGTTCCGAACTAATATAACCTCCTCCGGAGGTCTTGAGAACTGAACCCTTGGTGTCGTGTCATTTTAACCCAGCCGTTGTGTCCTTTCCTCAATTGATTTAGCGTAGCGCGACTCGGCCAACGTTCGAGTATAATCGGGTAAACGTGCAGACGCGGTCATACCAAACTGCTCGGTAAACCAACATCCACAACCGCGTCTGTAACAATATAAAGAAAACAATCGTTTTCAACAAAAAGGAGGTGCACGTTGGGCCTCAAAAAGTCACCTGACACACCTTTCTTTCTATGAAACGATTAATGCTGCCTCTCTCATCCAAGCCACACGCTGTGGGCTCTATCTCTCTTATCTCAAAAAGGAATGGGGAAGGTAAAAAAAACGAGGGAGAACAATCACGATGACTTGACAACGAAGGTAAGGAGAGAAACAAAAACGGAGGTTGAGGGGGGAGGGAACAAAAGGGAAAAGGGGAGGACAGATATTACTAGAAAAGAGGAAGAAACGCAACAACGAACGACACACGCATGTATACGGCTGCCATGACGCCATGCCCAACTCACAACACACCAGCAGGGGGCGCGAGAGAGAGACAGAGAGACAGACAGAGACGCAGAGGGAGAGGGAGAGGGGAGAGAAAGTGAAAGAGAGAGGGGGGGGGAGAAAGAGAGAGGGGGGAGAGAGAGGGGGGGAGAGAGAGAGGGGGAGAGAGAAAGGGGGGAGAGAGAGAGGGGGGAGAGAGAGAGAGGGGGAGAGAGAGAGGGGGAGAGAGAGAGGGGGAGAGAGAGAGGGGGAGAGAGAGAGAGGGGGAGAGAGAGAGGGGAGGGAGAGAGAGATAGGGGTGGGAGGAGAGAGAGAGAGAGAGGGGGGAGGAGAGAGAGAGGGGGGGAGGAGAGAGAGAGAGAGAGAGAGAGAGAGAGAGAGAGAGGGGGAGGGGGGGGGAGAGAGGAGAGAGAGAGGCGAGAGAGAGAGAGAGGAGAGAGAGAGGGGACAGAGAGAGAGAGGGGGGAGAGGGAGAGAGAGAGGGGGGGGAGAGAGAGAGAGAGAGGGGGGGTAGAGAGAGAGAGAGGGGGGAGAGAGAGTGAGGGGGGAGAGAGAGAGAGGGGGGGAGGGAGAGAGGGTGGGGGGAGAGAGGGAGAGAGAGGAGAGAGAGGGGGGAGAGAGAGGGGGGGGAGAGAGAGGAGGGAGTAAGAAGGGGGAGAGAGAGAGGGTGGAGAGAGAGGGTAGAGAGAGAGAGGGTAGAGAGAGAGAGGGGAGAGAGGGGAGAGACGAGGGAGAGAGGGGAGAAGAGAGGGGGAGAGCGAGTGGGAGAGAGAGAGAGGGGGGGGAGAGAGGGGGGGAGAGAGAGAGGGGGTAGAGAGAGGGGGAGAGAGAGGGGGAGAGAGATGAGGGGGGGAGATGAGAGGGGGAGAGCGAGGGGGAGAGAGAGGGGGGGAGAGAGAGAGGCGAGAGAGAGGAGGCGAGAGGTGGAGAGAGAGACAGAGATAGAGACAGAGACAGAGAACCAAAATAAAAATAAAGAAAGGCAACAATGTATGTACTGTATATTTGAAGTTTTGCTGAAGCGGTTGCAATTTTGTAGCAGTTATTCTATTAAAATAATTAAAAACATCAATTAATGCAAAAAAGTTGATCTCTGTGCTTTTTAATTGTACACATCATTCTCAATGTCGTTCGAGATGTTGCCCACCTTGACCTTACCAGCTTCGTGCCACAATGCCACCAGGCGCTGTCATTTCACTGCAGGTAACTGTAGTCACCCACAGATTGCAGCTCGCACAGTAATGCGCTGCAGGTCACTCGACACCACGGCCACATGGTCCACACACAGCCTCGCCAATTAAAGAAGACTGTCTGCTAATGGTCGACTCCCCAATTACCCACACGCTCACACCCCACTCCCGTTCACAACTTGTATGCCTCAAGTTCACATAGATTAATCGAGCATGCATCCCACCAACTAACTGGCAAGTTCAAAGGAAAACAAAAAAATACTGATGAGAAAGGAGGCACAGATGCATACGTAAGCAACACAGGAAGCAGTTTAAAATATCAGTGTACATATTTAATGAAACATGTGTTATTGGCAACTCTCGGAGGAGGCCGAGTCCCAAGGTTTGCTTCGATCTCATCGACCAGAGGCAGATTGTGTGGGCGCTGTTTTCTATCATCCCACTTCTGGCCTCACCTCTTCTCGTTCCCTTCATTCTACTAATCCCGTCCTGGTTGCACGTGTTCTTCCAGAATACCGTACCTGTTTTAGCCTCCCAAATTCTAAGCTGACCATTTACCTCCATTCTCACATCCTTTTATTTTTCATTTGTGGAAGCAACTCCCGTTTGTCCGTTTCCTCATGCCTCCCAAACCCCACAGATTTTCAAGATTCTGCCCATCATCACTACACTTTACCCACAAACACACCTCTGCTCTCTTCTACCATCACTAACCCACCTCCCACACACCTTCCTTTCTGCCCATCAACTATTGTGCATTATTGTGCACTTTTCCTCATTTGATCGACGTCTGTCTGTAAACCTGCTGCCGTCTTCCGTTTAGCCTCCTCCATGACCCGAAGTCTCTGTTTGCAAACAAAAATAACAAGTACATACTGTGAAACAAAAAATACTTGTTTGTTCAAGTGAAATCGAAACTATAACATGCTCTGACAAAATCTTATCATAAACAAAGCTGCCCTTGTTATATCCCTCGCATTTAATTAATGTGATTAAGTTTTGAGATTTAAGATTCAGGTAATATTAGACAAGATCCCCAGAGGGTGAAGCAACAATTTACATCTTTCAGCATGTGGAAACAACTGGATGCTTCATTACTTGCAAAATCGAAGATTTTTCAAGTATATTGGTCGGTTCCGTTTGTGGTCCTGTCTGTGTCTGTCTGTGTCTATCTGTCTGTCTGTCTGTCTGTCTGTCACCGGCCTACAGGTCACAATTCTAAACCGATCGTCACGAAACTTCAAGTTGTATAAGTCGTCCCAATTGAGAAGCCTATTGATTTTGAGGTCAAAGGTCATCTGGAGGTCATATTTCTAAAATCCCCATTTTAAATCCGATTGACTTGAAAATTGAATAGCATTTGTATATCAAGTCACTAAATTGGGAAATTAACTATTTTTGAGGTCAAAAGGTCAAAGGTCAACTTAAGGTCAAATTTAAAAAAATCAATTTTCATCCAAAAAGCCATCATTTCTCAACCGATTGACTTGAAAGTTGAACAGTATTTGCATATCGAGTCACTAAAGTGGGAAACATACTATTTTTGAGATCAAAAGGTCAAAGGTCAACTCAAGGTCAACCTTCCACATCATCTGAAAAATTGTCACTTTTCTTCCTATTGACCCGAGCTTTGATCAAGATTGTCAATTTTAATCTTGATGAAATGGACAATTTGCTGTATCAATGGAATTTTTTTTTTCTTGGGGCGGGGGTTGGGGGGGGGGGGCGTATTTTGCAAGTATCGTGCTCCGCATGACGTCTTCTTGTTTATTTATTATTATTATTATTTATTACTTGCAAAATCGAAGATTTTTCAAGTATATTGGTCGGTTGTGTTTGTGGTTCTGTCTGTCTGTCTGTCTGTCACCGGCCTACAGGTCACAATTCTACACCCATCGTCACGAAACTTCACGAAGTTGTATAGGTCGTCCCAATTGAGAAGCCTATTGTTTTTGGGGTCAAAAGGTCAAAATAGGCCAAAGGTCACCAACTTTGCCAAATTTCTAAAATCCTCAATTTTCATCCGATTGACTTGAAATTTGAAGAGGACTTGCATATCTGGTCAATGAATTCAACCACCAAGTAGTTTTGAGGTCAACATCGGCCAAAAGGTCAACATAGGCCAAATTTCTAAAATCCTCAATTTTCATCTGATTGACTTGAAAATTGAACAGCATTTGCACATTGTCACTAAATAGGGAAACGAACTATTTTGAGGTCAAAAGGTCAAGGGTCGACTCAAGGTCAACCTTACAAAATCATTATTTTTCATCTGAAAAATCGTCACTTTTCTTCCTGTTGACCCGAGCTTTGATCAAGATTGTCAATTTTAATCTTGATGAAATGGACAATTTGCTGTATCAATGGAATTTTTTTTTCTTGGGGGTGGGGGCGGATTTTGCGAGTATCGTGCTCCGCATGACGTCTTCTTGTTTATTTATTAATTTAATTATTTTACATAGGAAACATAGTGAACAGTTTATATTGTCAGGCTTCAGTAAATCTGATTGAGATCTGAGTTGTGTTGGAATGATTGAAAAGAAAAGGTTGTTTGGGACAGAAGTCGCTGAGTCATATATAATGCAGTTGCAGGTAAAAAAAAAATAGTATACTTTGTTGAGGCTCCAGATGTGAAATATGCTTTTCGCTTGGTACCGGAAGATTACGACAAGTTTTTGCCGTTCCCAGTACCTCCCCAGAACTAGAAAATTTGGCAGAGTATCACAGTGGGTCAGAACCATCCCTATCATTACTGCTCCCAGTCATTCAAAGTTGAAGAGAAAAGATGGGGGTTCTCCTCGGGTTTGTCTCGAGCCAGCTGGAGCCGATCTGCATACCAGGGATGTCTACAATCCCTACGCATGGCAGATGACCAACTGCAGGTCACACATGAAGACAAGTTCAGTGCTGGTCTGTTAAAGGTAGTGCATGACTTCTGTGGTCCTAATGGAAGATGGCATATCACGAATGTAGAGAATGCCGTCACCTCTAGATCTCCGTGCTGGTGGATTGGGAAATTGGCAGATAGGGAGTTTTTGCTCACCCTGCCAATGCATGGAACACTGTTCGGAGGCCACTTGTCAGCCGCCATTGAGAACTGGAGTATGGCAAACATGCATGGGAAACCGCTGCAATCTTCTTCCCCCAGATGCCCAAATCAAAGCAGCGTAGGACCATCAGACTACCCTGAGGTGGTCTGCCCTTGACCAATCTCAGCCAGACTGGCCCCAGAGTCCTCACATACTAGAAGTAGTGACAACTTGCAATTAGAAGCCATTTTGTATCCATCAAGCATGGTGCATCGAATGTGCACCCATTGTGCATCAAGTGTAACGTGCCCATTTTATAAGGAAGCAGTCTTTCTTTGCACTCAAAAGGCAGATTCTATTACTTAATGCTTTATTTTCATTCTTCCAAACATCAGAATCGCATACAATCAGACAGGATTGATTTAATATTGCAGAAACCACGGCAAAATTAAGTAAAATAAAATGCACTGATGTGTCTAATTTGAGGTGCACAGAGGGAGTAGAAGAATCACACACAGGTAGTGACAGAACGCAGAAAGTTGAAAGGAGTAGAAGGAGGGAAAGAAGTGCATTAAAGGAGGCACACCATTCACACCAAGAGTAGAGGAATTCACACCAAGAGAGTAGAGAATTAGAAAGGATAACAATTGTGAGGGAGAGAGAGAAGGAGAGAGAGAAGGAGAGAGAGAGAGAAGGGGAGAGAGAGAGAGAGGAGAGAGAGAGAGAGAAGGAGAGAGAGAGAGAGAAGGAGGAGAGAGAGAGAGAGAGAGAGAGAGAGAGAGAAGGAGAGAGAGAGAGAGAGAGAGAGAGAGAGAGAAGGAGAGAGAGAGAGAGAAGGAGAGAGAGAGAGAGAGAGAGAGAAGGAGAGAGAGAGAGAGAGAGAGAGAGAGAGAGAGAGAGAGAGGAGAGACAGAGAGGGGGAGAGACAGAGAGGGGGGAGAGACAGAGAGGGGGAGAGACCGAGAGACAGAGACAGAGAGAGAGAGAGAGAGAGAGAGAGAGAGAGAGAGAGAGATAAAGATGATGAGAAGATTGATTGAATGATCGATTGGTGCTCTGCCTCAAGGCAGATCCTCGGCTGCTGTGGCAAGGGTGATACTGGGTGGTTTGCCATTGCCTTTCCAGCAGTTAGTGAGGGTAGGAATTTGTAATTTCACCAGGATGCCAGTAGCGAAGGACACCGTGAGATCTTCAACATCCACCAATGACATCCATTCAAAGGACGGCACAGAGTTTATAGCTGGGTCCGGATTCAAACCCAGGCTAAACATCAAGGAGAGGAGTGTGTACATATAGGATTCCAGGTCATCCTGTCAACCCCTTAAGATATGGATCAGGAAAGTTTGTTATCAAACGCACCAGGAAAGACGAAATTTAGAAAGAACAAAGAAGGAATGAAAGAGGGCTACATTAAAATGGAGACGAGCTATAAGTGAGGGGGCGATTTTTTTATTATTTTTTTTCAAACTTTTCATTTCTTTCAACATAATGACCATAAAAACGTCGTCATGTGATAGAAAATGCAATATCATTAAATATGCAATATTTAAAGTGTGATGTCATCACTACAAGTTAACGATTTGCTAACTACCAAAATGACTTGGTAATTAATAACATTTTAAACATATCAATACTTATGCACATAGAAGATAATAAATGATAATAAAAGAGCCAGTGTATGTGTGTGTGTGTGTCCTCCATAACTTCAAAACCATGAAACCTAGCAGCCCAAAACTTTACATGCATACCAAGGGAACTCCAAGGGAGTGCATGAATGGAAACTGGGTATTTGTGTAAATTTAAACACCCCTTTGGAAGATTAATTAATGTGGTGCTCACACAAAAACACAAAAAGCCGAAACAAGATGGTGGCATGCCATCTTTATCAGGCTGCTGTCACCTTGCAGAGGTCTTAAGGTGCCATTTTGTTTCAGGATGCTCAAGAATGCCTCGACTCGGAACAGGCCGCAATCGTTTCTGTACGATAAAAACTCAATCTTTTTTTTTCACTTTCCACACTCGTAGCATGGAATGCTTTATTACCTAATCTTCATACCTATGAATCGCTGCATGTACATCGCTTTGGTAGGTGCTAAAGTTTCCAAATTATGAGCTTGGAGCCATTTTATGCATTATATGATGTGATTTTCCACAATGAATTATCACTGACTAATTAAAGTGTATAATCGAAATCTGTCTTCTCATTTGAGGATTGGAGCTGGTGGAATAAACAACTGTCAAAATCTGGAGGGAAATCTGAATATTTAAAAAGATTAGTGATTGTTATAACTAAGTGTATTATTGCCTTTAAGCAAGGCTATGTATGCCCTTTGCTTCTCCTCTCCATATTTGCACAAGAAAATACAAAAATTGTGTTTCGTTGTCCAAGTTAAATATGACAAAAGTTTAAAATGCAAGACAAGACAAGTAACCTTCATAGTAAGAGTAATTACTGCCGCAGAGTTCCAGCTCCGTAGTGGGTACACAGTGTGCCAGCCACAGTACGAGTCTCATCCCCCAAAGGAATATGTTATAATCTCTTTTAAAATGGTAAGTGCTGATTGAACCCCAGCTGTCTGACCTGTTTGAATGTGCTGTTTCAACGTACCCCACTTCGTTCAACACTATCAATGCCAAGAGGCGGAATATGTCCAGTTATACATGCATCTGAGGGGCGGTAAGGTAAACACTAATGAATTGGCCTGCCTAAGAAACTATAGGAGGTTAACCTCCTACCCCCCCACCCCCCTCCCAACCCCTTCTGTCAAATTCCTCTTCTCGTTTAAGCCTCCTTAGTCTCCATGAGGTGTTAAAGGGGGGTAAACAAACCCCTCCTCCTCAATTCCCTCTCCCCTTTCCGCTCAAGTCCTACCAAACAAGTCAGGAACACACCCTTTCCCCCCATGCACCCCTCCATGTTTCTCCCCCACACTCCCACCCCATCCTCCCAGTCAGCAAGCCCATCTGGGGCCCACATGGGTTTTCAACGGTGAGGTGGCGGTGAACTGGACTTGCGCTTTGAGTGGGCTTTGAATTGGGCCAGATGTGGGTCCTAGGTGGGACAAGCCAATGTTATTTTCAGAAGTTTAAAAAAATGGCAGCTATATATATCTTCTGTATATTGTATTTCTTAACAATCGCATTAAAATCGAATGCCTGCTGTTATTTTAACTGTAGAAGCTGTTTTTATAACAACGAAGAACAAATTAAGCAATACATGCATGTGTTTATACAAGTCAACATGCATGAGAACGCACTGAGCTCCTCACCACGTACAAAGCTTTCATCTGCAGCTTGATGGAGCACTGCTCTCCCCTCTGGAATGGTGCACCTGCCTCACACCTAGCTCGGCTTCACACTGTTGAAACCAAAGCTTTCAGAATTATTGGAATCTCCCGCGATGAAGCTAATTCCGAGGGCCTTTCTCTCTCTCACCACAGGCAGGTTGGTGGTCTTTCTGTCTTCCACCGACTCCTCTCCGGCCTTGCTCCCCTAGTCTGTGCTCTGTCCCCAAAATATTTCTGCAGGTCGCACAAGATCTGCCGGCAACCCTCTTATGGTTAAACTGCCAAAATCAAGACTCTCTGCTCACCTTCACTCCTTCATTCCTCTTTTCTCCCACCTCTGGAACAAACTCCCTCACTCTCTTCAATCCCACTCCTCCCTCCAGGTCATCAAACCAGCTGTTCACCACCATCTCTTATCTTCCCCCATCCAAAACATTGACCTTTTCTACCCCTGTTTACACCCCAACTCCACATCTTTCAATATCTAACTTCATTCCTGAAATTCCCAGTAGTGTCCACTTGTTTTATACCGTGTAACCCCTCCCACCCCCCCCCCCCCCCCCAAGCCCTCTCCCTTCCACAGATCTACCGATATCCCTGTTCGCTACTATTTTTGTGCTTGTGTGCTTCCCTCTCTCTCCCCGTCTCGTCTCCCGCTCCCTTTATTATATGTTTTATGTGTCCGTTTATGTTTTTTGTGTTTAATGTGTTAGCTCTGACACGCGTCTCGACTTTGTATACAAAAAAAAGAGAAAAGAAAAAAGATTTGACTTCTGTGGTTTGTGAGCGGAATGAGGTCAATGATAATTTGTATGGAGTGACGCCAAGTCTTCCTGTAATCTCACTTTTTTTCCTGGCATAATCTCGCGAGATTTACGGTCCTCACCAAATCAGATCAAGAGACGTCCAGGCTCGCTTTGAAAACGGTACGACAGTGTTATTTTCCATCGGTGAATAACTCTGCTAATTGTTCCCGATTTAAGTGCATGCACAAGCGTCTACTACAGCAGCTGGCAGGCAACGTGTTATCGAGACCAGTTCAACAACAGTTTTTAGCCACGTCACAGACGCTGCTCATAGAGTGCCCTCTGCTGTTGTTCTTGTTCTTCTTCTTCTTGTTCTTGTTCTTGTTGTTCTTGCAGAGAAGACAAAACCTCAAAGCTCCACCCATTCTGGGACCATTTTATTAACTCGCATAGCTTTGAGGCCTGTTTTGTAGGCCCGTGGTGTCTTGCTCTCTCACACAGTTTTCTTTCAAATCAAATTCGATATATCATTTCATTTTTCACAGTCGCTAACATCGTTTTAGACTCGGTTGAAAAAAAACGGGAAGAAAATCCGATGAAAGTTGCCCTTTATAGAACGAAATGAATTCTCAAAGGCCTGTAACTTCAAGTCCATTGAGATATATATTTTTTAAATCGCGGCATGGTCAGTCATACACCGCCCGAAATAACAGACGGGAAAATGCCGAGATATATATATTTTGTTTAAATCGCGGCATGGTCAGTCATACACCGCCCGAAATAACAGACGGGAAAATGCCGAGATATATTAAAAATTCGTCGCCACACACGGGAAATTGCCGAGATATATTTTCACTTTGCACAAAAATAACATCAAGTAATCGAATCAATAGGAATGTCCTGTGCCTATAACATCGACGTTATAGGCACAGCTGCATCTAGGCATTGTGTAACATCTTGGCCAGGGTTTTGTTTTAATTAAAACTTTTTGTACTTGTTAAACATGAGATTGTTGTTGTCTGAAGTGAATCGTTCCATTTGAAGAAACATTGCAGTTTCCAATCAGCGGACATGTTGTAGATGTTGTAGACCCTGATGTAGATCGATAATACTTGAATCATCAATTTTATTGGTTCACGAGTTATCAAACAGTGACCACTATATTCGTCATGGGTGTGTGTCTGTGTGTGTGTCTGTCTGCAGCATAACTACCCGATGATATCATCCGATCTTGATGAAACTTGGGTGGGAGGTTGATATCATGATCTAGTTGTGTCCTGCCTGTAGTGGGCGTATTGCGCCCATTGTGGGCAGAGCCACGCCCCAAAAAGATGTCTTTTTAGGGGGTAATCGAGTTCAAGCTACATCTTCTCCGAGGGGTTTGGTGGAATCTGACAGGGATTTCGATATTTGGTTTGGCCAATGTCATATGTCTAGCGCCACGGAGCTCGATTTTTCATTTTCGCCCCAAGGTCAAGCTCACAAGGTCACGAAATTTAGAAAAGTCGATTTTTAATGGTTTTATTACATTGTTCGCTTCCTGATAGGGTGAAATGTCGTACATGATCTTATATCACATACATAATGAAATACAAGTTTTCCAACAAATTTCAGAATCCTCCCCCTTTGACCTTTGAAGGTCACAAAGGTCAAAGTTTCAAAGTTGTCGGAATCGAACCGAATTTTCGGTATTGTGTAGCTAACTAACCTCATAACTGATTATACATTATTTTCTATCTCATTTCAAGGTCAGTAACCTTCGTTTTGACATTTCAAGATCACAAAGGTCAAATTTTCAAAGTTGTCGGAATCGAACCGAATTTTCGAAATCGAACCGAAGAATACCGCTTGCTCGTGAACCATCGTCGTCTCCTGTCTTGTGATACTTCGATTGATGGTTCAATGTAGAGGGTTGAAAGTGATTTCTATTTTTTTTTTAACGGCATAGCCCATCGGGCAAAGCCGTCGAGAACAGCGTTTGTCCGTCTGCATGTATGTATGCCCCTCAAACATATACCAATCAGAGATGAGGATCTGGTCATATGAGGGTGATATGATTACGTCTGATGTCATTATGGCGGTACGGCGGCTGACTCTCCACACACCACCCGACTATGCCGCTGTTAGACTTTGTCTTCTTTTTAGTAAATCTATGCATACTGTAAGAGATGTTTGTGTGTGTGTGTGTGTGTGTATGTGTGTGTGTGTGTGTGTGTGTGTGTGTGTGTGTGTGTGTGTGTGTGTGTGTGTGTGTGTGTGTGTGTGTGTGTCCAATTTTTCTCAGGGATGGGTGAACGGATCATATTTTCGCCAAACTTTCAGAGGTTCACACCCTTGGTATTCTGGAGGCAGGAATACCACAGCAGCATGTTCCAAGACATTTTAAATACCATAGGAACACCATTGAATTATTGAAATATTTTCCATTTTTAGCTTGTTTTGACAGATCCAAGTTAGGATGTTCTTTAAGATCAGTTCACACAAAATCCTTCTCAAAAAATACACTCCATTCGATATTTATACTGACATCAAAAACAGATGGGATGTTGTAGCTAATGTAGTATTGATGTAAACCCCATTTACATTCACATGAGACACAGGAAAAATCCATGTATAACCTATGCAAATCCCATGTCCAGCCTATGTGGGCTAGCCCACAAAAAGCCCATGCCCAGCCCACATGGCGAATCTCAAAAAAGCCTATGCCCAGCCAACATGGCGTAGCCCAAAAAAGCCCATGCCCAGCCCACATGGCGTAGCCCAAAACAGCCCATGCCCAGCCCACATGGCGTAGCCCAAAAAAGCCCATGCCCAGCCCACATGGCGTAGCCCAAAAAAGCCCATGCCCAGCCCACATGGCGTAGCCCAAAAAAGCCCATGCCCAGCCCACATGGCGTAGCCCAAAAAAGCTCATGCCCAGCCCACGTGGCCTAACCCTTTGGTAGTTTTTTCTTTTTCTTTTTAAGTCACCCAAAACTCATGGAGGACCATGTACATATATCATATGTAGAATAACAACTTTTGAAAACAATACACAAACAAACAAGATATTATGCAATTAATATAGATTATGGCAACATAAAATATATTCTCAGTTGGAAATGCCAAACATACAAACTATCATTTTTACAATGCATATGCAGAACAACAAAAGGTGTTCCCAGGTGCAATTAGCACGATGGCAGAATTGTATGTGCCAATTCCTTCACATAAGTCAACCAATCCGAATAATACACAATAACCACCTTTAGAGGCCATTTTTCCCCGCAAAGCGGGGGTTGGCCTTTTTTGGGCACCGTGGTTGTTGTTGTTTTTTGGTCCCCTTTTTGAAGCAATGTTTTACGGCCGGATGCCCTTCCTGCCGCCAACCCTTTTTGTCGCCTTTTACGACAAACAGGGAATTACCAGTGACCTGGTACTCAATTAGCCGACCTCAGAAGGATGACAGGCTGAGTCAACCCCCCTGGCGTTAATTCAGCGATCGACCGGGATTCGAACCCAGGATCCTAGGATCCCAAGCCGGTACCCTAGCCGCTAGCCCAACACCAGGGCATTCGAATAATACACAATGAAACAGGGTAAAAACTATTTTGGTACATCTCACTTATGGCATATCCACATTCAATAATCTACATTTAAAGTTGTATTGCAAACATCTCTATCCCATGTGTTCAACATTCGTATCATATTTACCCTGCGCTCGCGAAGCGAAAAGCGGGGTTAAGCATTCAGTTACCTATGTACGTGTGCCGTGTGCTTTACGTGTCCATTTTAAAAATTCATGTTCTCGGCAACCCTTGGTCCCATTGACATGAAATTTTCACCATAGGAGCGCCTCCTCCTGTAGAATATTTTAATGATTATTATGACGTCATATGTCACGTGGTACAGGCGGCATCTTGGAAAAACGTCTCACCTATATATCTTTGAAACCACTTCATGGAAAAAATTGAGACCTGGCTCATTGTCAAGCACTCCCCATGGGGAATAAGATATGTTAATGATGATGCCATCGGTGCCTTCGTTATGACGTCATAATTCCACAAGTACAACACTTATCCGATCATGTTTTTTTTTTCCAGCAACTGTTGGTTTGATTGACACTAAATTTTCACCACAGGAGCACCTCCTCCTTTCGAATATTTTAATGATAATCATCATCATAGGTCATGTGGTACAGGCGCCATCTTGGAAAAACCGAAAAATGTTGCACCTCTATATCTCCAAAATCGCTGCATGGAAAAAATTGTAACGTGGCCCATTGTAAAGAACTCCAAGTGGGGAATAGGTGTTAACGATGACGTCATTGGTGCCATAATTATGACGTCATAATTCGACAGGAACAACGCTTAGTCTGATCAATTTAAAATGTATCGTGTCTGATCTATGCAACAATTATATTAGAGAATATCAATTTATGATGTCATCACTCACGTGGTCTGGCAGCCATATTGGATCAAAGAAGAAAAAAAAGTTCAAAAACAGAAGAGTTTGCTCGCAACAAGTTGACTGCGCAGGGTAAGTATTCTATGAATACCATATAGTTATTCAATGGATTCAATGAAACAACCATGCTAATGGGCCAAAGACAAGCTTTTCAAATAGTATAACCTTTTGACCTTATGATTGAAGCCATGACAGTGTAGCGGCTACCGCTGGGTTTACACAATCGCCTTGCACCTACCAAGGACGCGGAGTGATCACCATGCCGGGCTCGTCCAGGACGCCCGGGCAGGCCCGCGCTCAACTTGCCAGGCCTCGGCCGGGACGCCCGGGCATGCCCGGGCACGCCCGCTCTCGACTTGCCAGGCCGCGTCCGGGACGCCCGGGCATGCCCGCCCTCGACTTGCCAGGCCACGGCCAGGATGCCCGGCCAGGCCCCCTCTCGCTTTTCCCGGGCAAACGCTCCGGGATAATGTGTGTATATATATTGCTGCCCGATAAACGGGCTTTTCAGAGTACCCGAGTTGTTTTGTGACAATGAAGAAACTCGGACGAATTCCAGCTTTTTGTCGCGTCCATTCTTCCGACTACATGGGAGCACAGCTCCTTCAACAGCTTGATTATTAATTTCCATTTAAAAAAAAGATAATATAATAATAGTAATAGTAAAATAGTAAAAGATAATAGTAATAAATAATAATAATAATAATAGATTATTAATATAATAGTAATATAATATTATTATTATTAATATAATAAAGATATTTATTAATATTATTAATATAATATAATATAATAGTAATTATTAATATAATAATAGATAATAATAGATAATAAAAGATAATAATAATAGTAAAAGATAATAGTAAAACCTCCGCACCCCACCCATAGCAACAGTTGTAGTTAATCTCAAATCCTTCACTATCAAAACACGAGCAGGCACATCAGCATACAATTCAATAAATACCATCTCCTACAAGATCAGATTCCTCCCAATAGGTGGCATGCGAGATTCATATCATCACACTTGGTACCATGTAGTCAAATTGACTGCAAGAACAATACTTCTGTGAGGATTTTCCAATTACACCCGAAGGTATACTCCGTTACTCAAGTTCACCACATACATGTACGCAGATGCTAAGTGAAACGGGTAGACAGCCGAACACGGCTTTACAATGGTTTCGCCCTTTTACATCACACAGTGAGGCTTTCAGTAGAAATAGCTACCCAATCCCAAACAAATTTTTCCATCGAATAAAAGAAATCAAACAGATTTCATCATCAGCAAACAAAGGTGATAATCACCTGCATTGTACTTGTGGTCAACAGCATCATCAGGTTGCCACACTTCTACATCTGCTTAACAGCCTCGAATGATTCCACCTGTTCGGACAGGTATTAATGAGCAATTACTGTAGTCTGATGGAGGCAGAGTCAGTATTAATCTCATTAAAATCTTAAGGCCAAATGTCTTTTTGTATGTAAACAAAAAGGGTGGTGGAGGAGCTTGTAATGGCATGACAGACAACAGCACAAGGAACAAAAGATGTGCGAATCCAACATTAGATCTTAGGAACTGAAAGAACATCTCAACCTCACACAGAGAGGCCTGACATTTCGTTTGGGGCACATCGCTTCAATCACCATTTTCGTTTGGTGACGTCAATACATCAGTCAAGACTGTTCGTGAATAGAAACTTGTTCGAGGTAACAGGGACCAAGACCCTTGCACCGCAGGACACGGTTTTCTTTGACTCGGGGATGGGCCCAGCTACCCTCGGTGCACTGTGCACACATCTCAATCATACATCGCCATGTTGGTGCGCTCTTTTCCAGGACCAGTTAACGAGCTCTCCAATCTTCAAATGATTGTACATCGCCATACAGCTGCAGTCTTTTCCAGGAACAGTGAAAAACTATTACCGATGGTGGATGAAGGCTATGTTTTCACCCCTGCCTGTCTGTCTGTCTGTCTGTCTGTCTGTGAACAGGATATCCCAAAAGGTTGCGGACGGAATCGGACGAAATTTGGCAGAGAGGTAGTGTATGCGACAATAACTACATGATTCGATTTTGGTGAAGATCCAGATTCGGATCCGGCTACGAGAATGTTTCAAGTGATTCTTCACCATTGAGTGATAGGGCCAAAACCGACATATAGCAGGATATCTCAAAAAGTTATGGACAGATTTGGACAAAACTTAGTGTACAGGTGGATTTTGTGTGACAAGACCAAATTGATTCGGTTTTGGTTCAGATCCAATCCAGATCGAGCCTTCCAGTGGGATACAAAACAAACTGTTCAGTCTGGTGAAGGTATGCGCTCTACCGAGGTATGCGCTCATATTGAATTTGTTAGAGTACAGTTCTATCACAACTTGGTTGACAGGATAGCTTAGATGACAGATTAACCTTTCAGCTGTCTAGTTTTCATTCAATCCCCCAAATCTGTATGAAGTGATCCTCATACTTGAGAAGGCAGAGTATTGCATCAACTTCACAAACCTTTGAAAGGGCCATTAGGCCAGCTATTCCCACGGATGTATTTAGGTGCCCGTGGCTGGTCTTTTTACGTGCCAAGTTTTTACATTAGACCGGAAACGTTACGATGAAAAAAAAAAAAAAAAAATTAATAAAAAGAAGTGCTCCAGTTACACGATTCACTTCAAATCCCTGTCAAAATCGAGTCCACAATAATCGTCAACTTTCCTTTCCTTTTCAACTTTTGAAGTTGAATGTCTTCTTTCCTTTTCCCAATTGTCCGTCTCTGCCATACGCTTATTATTGCAACGATTCCTGAACGTCAACTTTTCCAATCAGAAGCCTTCACTGAATCAGTCCAGAAGTTCCTGGAATTGCCAGAATTCCCTGGGCTACCATCAAATGTAGGGAACACGCAAGAGGAAGTGATCCCATTAAGTCAACCTCGGCTCAGAGGCTTTTGTCTTCCAGGAGAACCTTGATAAAGACACATGAAAGTATGTTTTTAATGTTTTCTTTTCATACGATGCATATTCAAGGTTGCAGTGCTACTGGCCCGAGGATCTGCTCCGTTTTCTTATCATATCTGTCCTCTATTTATTACCCTCGCCAAAGGAGGGGGTATTGCATTTGGGTCCACTTGCCTTGTCTGTCTGTTTGTTTGCACAGAATGTGCTAACCAAAGTAGCCCACAACTACATCGTGGTAGTCAGTTGTGCACGTTTTCTCTTTTCAAACGAGTACTCTATAAAATACGTACTATAAAACCCACCCGAAAAGTCTGGGTGAGGGTATGCAAACTTTCCTTGTTCCAGTTAAACATTTATTACCCAAGTTGAGCATGTTCATCTGCTTGATAGATTTCCATTGTTTTTGAGTATCCACAATTAGGGTTAAATTGTTAAATGTTTTTTATGACCAGCATGGTTTTAAGACTGTGGGAACTTGGCAGAGTGCTGAACTGTTCAGGCACATGGGCCGACCAAACTAAACTATCGGTACACCAAAGTAAGCAAAGAGGAGTGTGATCAGGAGTAATGGATAGCTAAGGTATTGAATGAAAAGAAAAGCAACAAGAACGGCACTCTTCCACGTCACGACGTGACTGATATGCCTCCGCCCACATTGTCGCATCATCACAATACTTGTACCAAGATTTTAATCCATTCTGCTGTTCTCAAGTTATCACATTTCGACGTGACATGACCTGTGACCTTTAACCTCTTGACCCCAAAATTTAATCAGTTCATTTTACATCATTATACATACCTACCTGTACCAAGGTGAAATTAAATCCCTTCAGCTGTTCACAAGTTATCACATTTTGACCTGACATGACCTCTGACCTTTGGATACCCAAATCTAATCATTTAATCTTTACATTATACATGGCTGGCTCGATGATCGAAGACTTTGCATTTGTGCCTCCTCTATCCCTATCCCATCTAGAATCTTGTGTGGGCACAGGCAGCTTGCCAGTCAACATACAAATTGGTGGTGGTGACATACCCATGGTGAAAGTGACATACTCAGGGATCTCATGTACAAATGGCTCAAAAAATACATAAAACCCAACCAGTTGTAGATCCCGTTTATATAGCAGCAAAAACAGGAGTTAATTTCATATAAAGAAGCTAACAGAGTGTGGGACATGTTTCTTGTCAGGTGTCACAATTACCTTGACATTTGACACAAAAGCTGTAAAAGTCACATCTATGCAAGAGACAATAGAGCACAATTTTATCAACCTGCCCCATTTACTTACTGGGATATGGCTAGAAAATGAAACGGTTGAGAGAGAGAGACAGCATCGTGAAGATAAAAAACATTAAAAGGATAATGTACATAACCCAAACAGTGCAGCACGCAAGTGCAAGATATGTGCAAGCACGCAAGTGCAAGGATAGGATCAAAACCGTGTAGCACGCAAGTGTCACAAACTGTGCAGCACGCAGGTGCCACAACCTGTGCAGCACGCAGGTGCCACAACCCGTGCAGCACGCAGGTGCCACAACCCGTGCAGCACGCAGGTGCCACAACTCGTGCAGCACGCAGGTGCCACAACTCGTGCAGCACGCAGGTGCCACAACCTGTGCAGCACGCAGGTGCCACAAACCGTGCAGCACGCAGGTGCCACAAACCGTGCAGCACGCAGGTGCCACAAACCGTGCAGCATGCAGGTGCCACAAACCGTGCAGCACGCAGGTGCCACAAACTGTGCGTGCAGCATGCAAGTGCCACAAACAGTGCAGCAACGCACGTTCCACAAACAGTGCAGCAACGCACGTTCCACAAACAGTGCAGAACGCAGTTCCACAAACAGTGCAGAACGCACGTTCCACAAACAGTGCAGCAACGCAAGTTCCACCAACAGTGCAGCAACGCAAGTGCCACAAACAGTGCAGCAACGCAAGTGCCACAAACAGTGCAGCAACGCAAGTGTCACAAACCATGCAGCACGCAAGTGTCACAAACCGTGCAGCACACAAGTGTCACAAACCGTGCAGCACGCAGGTGTCACAAACCGTGCAGCACGCAGGTGTCACAAACCGTGCAGCACACAAGTGTCACAAACCGTGCAGCACGCAGGTGTCACAAACCGTGCAGCACGCAGGTGTCACAAACCGTGCAGCACGCAGGTGTCACAAACCGTGCAGCACACAAGTGTCACAAACCGTGCAGCACACAAGTGTCACAAACCGTGCAGCACACAAGTGTCACAAACGGTGCAGCACACAGGTGTCACAAACAGTGCAGCACAAGTGTCAACAACCTGCCTCAAGTATTTACTGAGATATGGCCTGGACACAAAAAAAACCTTAATGGCCGGATAGGATCAACAAACAGATGGACAGAAACGGCCAGAACAATACTCTTTAGTTCAAATGGGCTGATTGGTTTAAAAAAAAAAAAAAAAAAACACATACCAACAACAACAGATGTATACTTGGGGGAAAAAAAAAAATTCACTCCTCCACATTCCATAACAGTATATACCTCTATTTATCAAATTAATTTTCCTCCTTTGTCTCCACCCGTCCCACCCCTCAGCCTCCATCATTTCTCTTGATTTAGCATGCGACACTGTTATATCACTTATAATTGCATTCTATGCATCTTGTAAGGAATTAATTTGTGAAAGTTCACTTCAATTTACACAATGCAAAGACAACAACAGCCAATCAACAAAAATACAATCATTCAATTCCTTACGTCTCAAAATAAGCTCAATATTTATGGGAAGTGTATCAAGGACGAAGGATCAATGAACTCAGCAAGTTATGGATTTATGAAAGTTTCCAATGATGGAGGAACGCAAAGGTTTGTGATGGAGTGGCAATCATGGGGAAAGATGACTCGGACAAGGTATAAAACACCTGTTGGAACTTCCATATGAAAATTAAAGAGGATGCCAATATCATACCAAACTCAATAGGTGCCAAAATTAGGGGAAATTGTCATTCATATGCTCAAAGCGCACAGATTTTGTCCAGGGTTCCAGCACATCAACCAAATATTGTTGAACCATGGGATCAATGCAGACAAGACAGCCAGCTTAATGTTGACTGTTCCTTCTGAAGGACAATATTTAATGAGCCCATCTTTATACCTCCTCAGTATGATATACTGTATACCTTTACAGGCCCATGCGCTGAAGGCTTCCATGACACAATCTCCACTGAGATGCAGAGCTTTACAGGAAACACCAATAAACTACGCGTTTTCCTTACGCCACACATTTTCAAGCAATTTTTTGTTAACAAACACGCATTTCAATTTCACACATCCGATCGGAAAATTTCTGGGGTCTACCTCGATTTGGGGATTTCTACGGCAGTCAGTTTCTCAATGAGCGAGCTCAATGTCCCTGCTGCGTCATTATGCCGCCCTCTACCGGCAAGCTTCATGACCACAAGGTAACCGACCAACTTCAAATCTAAACGAATGATTACGTGTGTGGTTCAGCCATAATAAAAGACTTCATATATGCACAAAGGTACTTAAATTATGATGCATACGTTACTTAAAACAACAGTGATGCACAATACCTGTCATTTATAATGTCAATATCCACTGGAAAAACCCTGATGTAAATATGACAATCTCATAGTGGCAACACTCAGATTGCATCTTTCTTACAAGTTATTATCCACTCCCTTCCTTCCCCCCACCTCACCTGACTTAATCTGAAACAGCGCTTAAGGGTGTAGTACTGGTTAACAGGTGATTTTTTTTTTGTTTCTTTTTTGTTTTTTAGCTGAACAGTTTCCTTATAGTCTTATAAACAAGAATCATGCTATTAGAGGTCATAGAAGTACGTACCCCTAATTATTGAAAAATTCAAATTTCAATTCAATTCAATATAATATTTTGCATGAAATTTGTTATAACTTGGGAAATGCATCATTCTTTTGGGCTGAAATTTGGACAGGATATTCAGAATATCACTTCCTTTAAAATGATGAAGGCTTTTGTTTATAGGAGTAGCCATTGTGGATTTATTGAAGGACAACTAAGTTTTATCTGGTAATTGGCATAATTAGCTAATTAGTGAACATTTGACATAATTTCACAAAATCCTCTCATCAGGTAGTAGAGTAACATATGTATAATACATGTACCAAGTTTTGTGTGAAAAGAATGATAGGTGACATAGAAAATAGAAGTAGAAATGTGTTCTTTGTTTTTCCTTGTTTTTTATTGACGGTCTAATTTATGCAAATTATATGCATGTAATATGACAAAGAAGCGTTGACACTGGTCTGAGTTAAAGCCAAGATTATATCTTTCAAGAAAAACTGAAAATTAGATATTAACTTGACTTTGTTTTTGTGTAAAGGCCTCTCAAAGGTACCTATGTAGTTTTCTCAATTTTTCACCAGTACTACACCCTTAAGTATTTGGTCTCATCCATCAGTGCGTCCACAACCATATCTCGGAGATGTATGGACCAATTTTGTTCATACTTGGCACAAATACAATACATGATGGTGTACATATGCACATCATTTTGTTTCACAATGCAATCAAAGATGGCCAACTGGCAGCCATTTTAGTTGTAAAAAAAAAACCCAATGTTGAACACGTCCTCAAGCATTTCTCGGACATGCATTTACCAATCTTGTTCTTCTTGTTCAAACTGTGCACACAAATAATGAATAATGGCTTGCATATGCACGTCAATTTTTTTGAAATCAGATCGAAGATAGCTGACTGGCGGCCATTTTGTTGCTTAAATGTGTCCCAATCCATTTATTGGACATGCATGGTCCGATTTTCTTCAAACTTGGCACAAAGACAATACATGAGTATACATATACAGAAGATTGTTTGTTTTGTCATCTGACCAAAGATAGCCAACTGACAGCTTTCAACTCCGCACAGCAAAATTGCTAAAACCATGGTGGGGCTATGACATCTTATGTCTTTTTCTTCTTGTCCCCAAAACCTAACACAGAGGAGGCAAACAGCAGCAACAACAAAATACTTTTTCAAAGGTATTCAAAATCCCAGGCACTATTTCCCAATGAAAGAATTGTACGAGTACTAGGCTCAGTGAAATTCAAATAATATAAAGTAAATAATTACATATGCAGACACTTAAACCACACTATTGGCATCACAACACTTTAGTCGCATTTTGTGTCAATAGTGACGTGAGAAGTTGCAACGAAACATATTCACAATAGAGCGTAATCATGGAGACAACTCTCCAACACAATTCTTGCATTCACTCAAGAAAATACTTTTATAAACCCCTCCCTCCTTTCCCTTCCCAACTTTTTTTCATTTTAATTTTTTTTAGCATTTCTCTTACTTCGATGCAACTATCTTTCCACTTCTTTTGTGCAAATTTTATTTTTCAAAGATACTGAAGAATATGGAATATCATAGGGGAAATGATCAAACAAAGCAGGGTGAAGGGGAAACAGAACATACACATGCAGCGAAGCACAAGATGAGGAAGGGAAAATGAAAGGGGTACAGTTTCAGAAAAGATTATTAAAGGCATTCAGATGGAGAAATGGGAGAAACCACAAAGTGGTGGAGAGCAGGAAAGTCCTGGAGGGAAAGAACACAAGACAGACACAGGAAGATATAGTTCCACATGCAAGAGTAGAAGGGATGAATGAATGGAAGAAAGGTAGTGTAGATGATGGAACGGGCAACAAGTGGTTATTGTGGAATATGTGTGGCCTAGAAAAACACGAGGAGTTACCTGGAGAGCTGAGAGGCAGGATGAGGAAAACCAGAAAATATTGAAAGAAATAATAATAATAATAATAATAAAAGGCTAACGACCATTTTCCAGGCTTAGACTCACAACTTAGGAGTTGACTTTGTAGAGCAAGTTTGGAGTGGAATTTGGAAAGGGTTCTGGGAATAACACACCAATTTATCATCAAAAGATACTGTGGAATCTAGAAGAGAAGCCCTATACACTATTGCAAAGGTGATCAAAATCACAGAGAAGTGCTAGGGCAATAGAGCACAAGGCTGATTCAGGAAATCTTTCCAGCTTAACATCCTATCATATATACTAGTGAGGCACCCATGCTACGCACGGGTGGGAGGCCAGAAGCAAACAGACAATGCAGAAACGGCAAATGCTAACGCATGAAACCAATAAATTCCACATTACTGTAGCACCTTCAGTCGCACGTCAGACATGGACAGCAAGTTCGTGAAGGACTTACATGAAAAACGTACCCGTTCGCAAACAAACGAGTGCGTTTGTTCCATACCCAGTCAATGGCGAATCTGCATATGGCGATCCGCGAATTCACGTTTAGAAAGTAGAAACCATCATGGCATTCCGTCATTCACTTGACCTCGATATCACTTTTTTCATTCCAAACAGCATAACTCCAATCACAAATTAAATAACATTAATATAAAAAATAAACTTTTAACAACATTCATGACAAACAAATATTTAAATCCTGATGTGAAGTTCTGTATGGTTGGGTGAATACAATTACGAATTCTATTTCTTAATTGTATTCACTCAATTCCAATCATCAATTGATACTTTAACAAAACGATTAACACAATTAACGTTTTACGATTAAACATTACGATTGAATGATGGTTGTATTGGGATATTATCAAACCCGCGCATTGCCGTCATCTGTCCACTTCCGGATTCGCTGCAGGTTCGTAATTCTCATCAAAATCTAAACAATATTTGTAGAATTTCAATAAAAGCCACATCACTGTTGACTGTTCATATCGGTAAATATTATTCCATCGTGTTTGGAAAAACTGGAAAATTTGGAAAAACAATACAGCCAATTTTACTCCAGGGGGTCCCAGGAATACCCACCCAAAATATCGTTGCGATCGGTTGAGCAGTTTTTGTGGTACCTTCGAACGGACAGACGGACATTTGGTGAATTATAGTAAGATGAAAACATTTTGTTGCAACTCGCTACCTATGAAGCACAAGTACAAGTTTATCATTGGGTCATTAATCAAAACCAGATTGGAGAGCTCAAGGCCAGTGTGCTGCCCAAACACCATCATGGAGGAGGCCACCAACCTGCTTGTGGTGAGAGAAGACCTCTGTTCCATGTCAATGACAGAAAACCAACCAACCAACCAACCAAAAACACACACACACACACACACACACACACACACACACACACACACACACACACACACACACACACACAGACACACACACACACACACACACACACACACACACACACACACACACACACACACACACACACACACACACACACACACACAAGAATCGTACAAGAACAACATTATAATTCCAAAACAAGAGATGAATGTCGTTGGGGTCAAGCAATGATTAATTTATTATTTATAATTTGAATAAGAATTTTTTTTAAGCCAACACACTCCTCATTGACTTGTTCTGTATGAAGAAGACATGCTGTGTATATCAATGCCACCATCTGTTACTGTGGATTATAGTTGTGCGAAAGTACATAATTATTTGAGTACCTGCATTTGCAATCGGATTTTTTTTTCTAAAAGGACGAACATATTCTGCACATTTTCAACTCGCTCACAGCTACAGGCAATCTCCTGTGTCAAAACAAACACATAATGTGGAGAGCATCAGCAAATGCTTTCAAACAAATGAGGATACCTTCATTAGCCCATCACCTGCTCAGCAGGAGACAGGGTTTTGCAATCACTTCTATGCGTGTATCTGTGTGTGCGCGTGTGCGTGTGCACGTGTGTGTGCGTGTGCGTGTGCGCGTGTGTGTGCGTGTGCGTGTGCGCGTGTGTGTGCGTGCGTGTGTGCGCGTGTGTGTGCATGTGTGTGTGCGCGTGTGTGCCTGTGCCTGTGTGTGTGCCTATGTGCGTGTGCCTATGTACATGTGCCTATGTGCGTGTGCCTATGTGCGTGTGCGCATGTGTGCGCGTGCGCATGTGTGCGTGCCTGTGCCTGTGTCTGTAGTGTCTGTCTGTGTGCGTGCGTCTGTGTGCGTGCGTCTGTGTGCTTGCGTCTGTGTGCGTGCGTCTGTGTGCGTGCGTCTGTGTGCGTGCGTCTGTGTGCGTGCGTCTGTGTGCGTGCGTCTGTGCGCGTGCGTCTGTGCGCGTGCGTCTGTGCGCGTGCGTCTGTGCGCGTGCGTCTGTGCGCGTGCGTCTGTGCGCGTGCGTCTGTGCGCGTGCGTCTGTGCGCGTGCGTCTGTGCGCGTGCGTCTGTGCGCGTGCGTCTGTGCGCGTGCGTCTGTGCACGTGCGTGTCTCTGCGTGCGTGTGTCTGCGTGCGCGTGTCTGCGTGCGCGTGTCTGCGTGCGCGTGTCTGCGTGCGCGTGTCTGCGTGCGTGTGTCTGCGTGCGTGTGTCTGTGTGCGTGTGTCTGTGTGCGTGTGTCTGTGTGCGTGTGTCTTTGTGCGTGTGTCTGTGTGTGTGTCTGTGTGTGCGTCTGTGTGTGTCTGTGTCCAGGTCGTAACTTTTTACCATTTGAGCTATCACATTTTCACCAAAGCTTTATCTGTATTATTATTATGATAATACCGAGAAGGCAAATTAATAATTTTGTCAAAAGGTCAAAGGTCACCTTCACCTAAAATCATCAATTTTCATCCAATCGATCTGAAATTTAAATTTACCATTTGAGTTTTGTCATCAAATTTTCAACAAATCATTATTATGAGACAATGACTGACAATGAAAATGACAATGACAATGAAAGACAATTATGAGACTTCTACCGACGCACTTCTACCGTCTTCTACCGACTCACCTCCGGCCTTGCTCCCCCAGCTCTCTCTGGGCTCTGTCCCCCAAATATTCCTGCAAGTCGCACAAGATCTGTCTGCAACCCTCTTATGGTTAAACTGCCAAAATCAAGTCTCTGATCACCTTCACTCCTTCATTCCTCTTTTCTCCCACCTCTGGAACAAACTCCTTCACTCTCTTCAATCCCACTCCTCCCTCCAGGTCTTTAAAACGGCTGTTCACCACCATCTCTTATCTTCCCCAATCCAAAACCTTGATCTTTTCTACCCCCGCTAATTTCACCCCAAATCCACTTTTTTGAGGTGGCTTTTGTCTTCTTTCCTGGAAGTCCTTGGTGTCCTTGCGTTTTATACCTGTCTTGCCTCCCCCCAGGCCCTCTCCCTCCCACACATCTCCCAATGTCCCTGCTCTCAAATGTTGTGTTTGTGTGCTTCCTCCCGTTCTCTCCCCATCTTGTCAACCGCTCCCATTTTTAGCCGCGTCGCAGACGCTGCTCATAGAGTGCCCTCTGCTGTTGTTGTTCTTCTTCTTCTTCTTCTTCTTGTTCGTCTTCTTCTTCTTCTTGTTCTTGCAGAGAAGACAAAACCTCGAAGCTCCACCCATTCTGGGAACCATAGCTCCACCCATTTTGGGAGAGGCTTCATATAAACAAATATCCACCATTTTATTAACTCGCATAGCTTTGAGGCCTGTTTTGTAGGCCCGTGGTGTCTTCCTCTCTCACACAGTTTTATTTCAAATCAAATTCGATACATCATTTCATTTTTCACAGTCGCTAACATAGTTTTAGACTCGGTTGAAAAAAAACGGGAAGAAAATCCGATGAAAGTTGCCCTTTATAGAACGAAATGAATTCTCAAAGGCCTGTAACTTCAAGTCCATTGAGATATATATATTTTAAATCGCGGCATGGTCAGTCACACACTGCCCGAAATAACAGACGGGAAAATGCCGAGATATATATATTTTGTTTAAATTGCGGCATGCTCAGTCATACACTGCCCGAAATAACAGACGGGAAAATGCCGAGATATATTAAAAATTCGTCCATTTGATGACAATCGTCACGATGAAATATTTAATTTATACGTCGTCACAATAATGTGGAGAGAGGAGCATAGCTTCGTTCACGTGTCGCCACACACGGGAAATTGCCGAGATATATATTTTTTAACTCGCGGCATGGTCAGTCATACACCGCCTGAAATAGACGGGAAAATGCCGAGATATATTAAAAATTCGTTGCCACACACGGGAAATTGCCGAGATATATTTTCACTTTGCACAAAAATAACATCAAGTAATCGAATCAATAGGAATGTCCTGTGCCTATAACATCGACGTTATAGGCACAGCTGCATCTAGGCATTGTGTAACATCGACGCCGCTTTTGTTTTAATTAAAACTTTTTGTACTTGTTATATACTTTGTTTGCTTGTTTGTTTGATAAATGTTAGCTCTTTCACGAGCCTCGACTCTGTATACCAAAAAAATAAAAAATAAAAAATAAAAAATGGAGAAGGCAAATTAATAATTTGGTGAAAAGATCAAAGGGCTATGTCACATAAAATCGTCAATTTTCATCGAATTGACCTGAAATATTAAGAAATTGCATATTGGCTCACTGAATTGGTTCACCAATCAAAAGCAAGAAGCTGATCGGGCTTTTTTTAATACCAAAAGGTCAATGGTGCCTAAAATCGCCAATTTTCATCGAATTGACCTGAAATTTAAAGAATTTGCATGTGGGATCACTGATTTGGTTCACAAATCAAAATGTAGGTGTCAGTTTTTTGAGAGCAAAAGGTCAAAGGTCATTGCTGCATAAATCATCAATTTTCATTTTGTATTTTTTGAACTGTTTTCATTATTTTGAGCATACAGAAGAAGAATGAATGAAATGAATATATATGATCGTTTTAAGGCCATTTTCCCCGCTAGAGCGGGGGTCGGTCTTGTGGGCCCCATGACAATCATGGTTCCCTGTTTGAGGCAATGTTTTTATGGCCGGATGCCCTTCCTGACGCCAACCCTTAGTCGCCTCTTACGATGCGCAGGGATACGGTGTACCTATTGTAAACCGGGGTACACACCGGGAATACAGAAGACGAATAATACATCTAAATGCAAACGGAAGTAGATGGGATTTTCAGATGCTTTCTAGTTAGACCTTCAACTTAAGTGCTCTGGTACGAAGATGGAAAAGTCTGTTTTGGGCACTTGAATATACATCCAAAAATTGCAAACAACTTCAGCATGTTCACAATAAACATTGCATTTTAAATTCAGTGTGACCATGACCAATACAATGACGCAGTTCGGAAATAGTTTGTATAAATTTTTTTTTAAAAGTAAAATCATGGAAATGAACAAGTTTAAAAAAAAAAATACACCAAAATGCAAAAGAAGTGAATTCAGACAAAACTATAAAAATGTCCAAAAAATTTTTATTAAAAAAATAATAACAAGTGAATCCTCTTGGATTGCGCTGAGGTTCGGGCATGGAATTTCTAGGAGGAAGTATAATTTGTATGCAATGAAAGTACATGTAATATGGGATCGAGTAAGCTTCACCAGTGCGCGTGCGCGAATTTACGTCACGTCGGCAGCGAGAAGGCGTTCCCCAACACGAACCAATCAGGAACTGCCACGCCCACTTATATGATCTCAGAATTCCTGTGACAGGAATTAGCGTTACACTGGCTGGAAGTCAATCGCTAGAGGCGCTTCCTCAGCGCCAATAAAAAATTCAACTTTTTAGGGAGAGGGGAAGAACAAATGGGATAAAAGGTCCTTTACATTTGTTAGACCAAGTGAACATGACAAATTAGACTACAGGATAAGTGCGGAGGTGATTTATAGGTAATCGATATCAGATCTTATCTCATAGCAAGGAGAGATGGGCAGCGAAACGATTGCAAAAAAAGCGCAGCTGTCAAATATCGCAACAAAACAAAAAGATCATGAGCAAATGGGAAACCCGAATGTGTAAACCTTTGCCAGAAATAAATTATTTGCGATGTCCCAACAAGCATCAGGTCAATTTTACTCACTCACACACACACACACACACACACACACACACACACACACACACACACACACACACACACACACACACACACACACACACCACACACACACACACACACACACACACACACACACACGATTTTCAAATCCACAAGATTTCTTTTTCAGATTCACACCATCAATTCAGGTACTTTTGCCAGATTGTTTTTTACGGTTTTGTTTAAATATTATTTAAATATGTTTAAACTTTCCCCTGCATTGTTTTATTAAGTGGTTTATTAAACACAGTTTTTATTTCTATTTAAAAGGCTTTTTTCAATTTCCTTTTCAATTAATTCCATTTCGAAAAAAATTCAATCTCTTACAGTTCCCCTCTCGATATTCTCTAAACTCGCCTTCATTCCACCCCTCTATCGTTTTTAAACGGATCTCTGACTTGAAAATCACAATAAACCCAGTTTGTAATAAATGTTCATTTTTCATTAATCATCCACTTTCTAAACTCTACCCCTCCCCCCTCCCCCCTAAACTCACAACCCCCTCCTAAACTCCCCTCACCCATCCCTTTCAATTCTCTGCCATCACCCCTCCCCTCCAAAACTCCCCCCCTCACCCCTACACTCCTAAACTCCCACCTCACCTCACCTCTCCCCTCCTAAACTGCCCCTCACCTCACCTCTCCCCTGCTAAACGACCCCTCACCTCAACTCTCCACTCCTAAACTCCCACCTCCCCTCTCCTCAACTCACACCTCACCTCAACTCTCCCCTCCTAAACTCCCCTCACCTCCTAAACTCCCCCCTCATCTCCGAAACTCCACCCTCACCTCTCCCCAACTAAACACCCTCCAACTAAACACCCTCCTCCTAAACACCCCCTCCACTCCCCAACAAATCTCCCCTCTTGCACCTCCCCTTCAAAGCCCCCCCTTCCCCTTCAAAACTTTCCCCTTCCCCCTCCCCTTCAAAACTCCCCCTCCCCCTCCCTCTCCCCTTCAAAACTCCCCCCTCCTCCACCCCTTCAAAACTCCCCCATCCGCCTCCCCTTCAAAACTCCCCTCTCCCCCTCCCCTTCAAAACTCCCCTCTCCCCCTCCCCTTCAAAACTCCCCTCTCCCCCTCCCCTTCAAAACTCCCCTCTCCCCCTCCCCTTCAAAACTCCCCTCTCCCCCTCCCCTTCAAAACTCCCCTCTCCCCCTCCCCTTCAAAACTCCCCTCTCCCCCTCCCCTTCAAAACTCCCCTCTCCTCCTCCCCTTCAAAACTCCCCTCTCCCCCTCCCCTTCAAAACTCCCCGCTCCCCCTCCCCTTCAAAACTCCCCGCTCCCCCTCCACTTCAAAACTCCCCGCTCCCCCTCCACTTCAAAACTCCCCCCCCCAAACCCTCCCCTTCAAATCTCCCCCCCCCCCCCTACCATGTTTCTCCAATTCTACCCCTCCCCCTCCTCCCCACTTCCTTTCCCTTCTATCTCATACCTCCACCTCCTCCAACCTTCCACTTTGCTTTGGCCCCTCCTCAAATGACCCCTCACTGTGCCTCATCCCATCACCATCAAACCTTTTGTCCTCTTCATCCTTCCCTTTCGCCTTTCCCGTAGCTCTTCTGCAATCTCTGACACACTATCAACAGCCCTCCCTACCTCAACCTCTCACCCCTCATCTTACCCTACCCCTCCCCTGTCCTGTACCCAATGCTCCCCTCCCTCTCCCTTAATGGTATGGACCCCAAACATCTGGGGTTTTCGCTCAAACCTGATTGATCTCTCCATACAGGTTGCTTCTGACAAACCAGATGTAATCTGCTTAACAGAAACTTTCCTCCTTCATGATGTCTATGAATCCTTAATATCTCTCCCTGGTTACTCCCTCCTCCGGTATGATAGACCTGAGCCTCATCTGGGTGGTGGGGTTGCTACCTTTATAAAAAACTCTTCCTCAATCTCCTTCCACTGCCCTATCTCCACCCCACCCCCAGGAGTACCTCTGGCTACGGCTTCCTCTTCGCTCCCACCTTTTGTTCATATGTGTTTTGTACCATCCTCTAAGAGTCTAAACAGTGATGACTCCATTTACATTTCGCAATCTGATAACATGGACCAACTTCTATCCACTCATCCCAACTCTCTTCCTCATATGTGGCGACTTCAACTGTCATCATGCCAGCTGACTAGGTGTGGGTACCCCTCTAACCAGCCATGACATCTCAGCAAAAGACTTCTGCGACTCATTGGGACCGACGCAATCTGTCAATTTCCCGACCCGCATCTCAGTCATGGAGCATCTTCTCCTCTAGACTTGGTTATGACAAACTTCCCTGCAAATGTCTGCTGCTCTTCTGCTCCAATCGGTTCTTCTGATCATTTGCTTGTTAAAGTGGATATCTCTCTGGCCATTCTCAGAGAGCCTCCTCAGTGTCGATGAGTCTGGCATTTCACTCAGGCCAACTGGCATGGTCTTCAAGCAGCCAATCATCTGGACTGGTCTCCCATCTCTACTGCTTCTGACAACTCTTCCTGGGAATTCTTCCAAAGTAAACTGCTCTCTCTCATTCACAGATTTATCCCATCTCGTCTTCAGTTGTCATACCCTTCCTCCCATCCATGGTACACTGAATCGTGTGGTGAGGCAGTTTGCCCTGAAACAACTTGCCTTTGCCTCTTGGAAGGCTATTCCAACTGAAGGTAATCTCAGTTCCTTTCACAAAGCTCGGAACAAGTGTGTGTCCACCCTCAGGAGAGCCAGGAAGCAATATCTCTCCACTCTCAAACCTGTCTCCCTCCTCCAAATCCTGGTGGCATCTGGTCAAATCTGTATCTGGTGTTTGTTCCCCCTCCATACCCTCCCTTACCTCAAACGACTACACAGCAGACATCACACGTGACAAAGCCAAATGCCTCAAATCTGTGTTTGCCTCAAAATATTGTGTCCCAAACCCATCTCTCTCTGTACCCACGTTACCCAGCCAAACCCAGCTTCTCCGAGACTCTGTGTCCTCTCCTGACAAGGTGAAGAAGTTTGTCAAACCTCTACACTGATTCTGTAACTGGACCAGACGGCATCAGCCCATGGGTCATAAAATCTTGCTCTGCCGCTCTTTCACACCTTCTCTCAATTCTCTTCACCCTCTCTTTTGCTCAAGGTCATCTACCATCAGCTTGTTAATCAGCCAACATTACCACTTTACACAAGAAAGGTGCAAAAACAGATCCTTGCAACAACAGACCAATCAGCCTGTTCTCAATAAGCAGCAAGGTCATGGATTAAATCATCGCTTCTGACATCAAATCCTTCCTCTTCTCCAATGGCTCGATCTCGGATCATCAATTTGAATTCAGACCAGGTCATTCTACTCTGGACATGCTGCTTCTGCTCTCTCAACAATGGATGGAGGTCCTCAATGCTAAACAGGAAATCAGAGATGTCTCACTTGACATATCACGTGCCTTCAATACGATCTGGCACCCCGCTCTGCTCACCAAACCCTCCTCGTATGGTATCCATGGAAACCTCCACGCATGGCTTGCAGACTTCCTTTCTGGTTGCAGTCAACGTGTGGCCCAGAATGGAATTCTCTCTTCTCCCCTTCCTGTTCAGTCTGGAGTTCCACAAGGCACTGTTCTGCGACCTGTGCTTTTTCTGGTCATCATTAATAATCTCTCCAATGGTCTAGAAAATCCTCTCTACCTCATTGCTGATGACTCCATTCCATGCCGCTCCATATCCCAACCCACAAATCGGCAGGCAGCAGCCTCTTCACTCTCTGCAAACCTGGACAATATCACAAACTGGTCAAACAAGTAGAACCTGTCTTTCAATCTTGACAAATCTCACACTCACTTTGTCTCTCAAAAAAGACTCTGGACAACCCTCCCATCTACTTTCTGAACAATCCTCTTGAAGAAGTTCTGTCACTCAAGCTTTTGGGTCTCACTATCTGCCATGATCTTTCCTGAGAAAAGCACATTTCCAAGCTGGCCTCCAAAGCCAGTCGCCGACTGGGCATCCTCCGTCATGTGAAGTTTTTTCTGGGCACTTCTAAGCTCCGCACCACATACAAAGCTTTCATCCGCAGCTCAATGGAATACTTCTCTCCCCACTGGGCTGGTGCTCCTGCCTCACACCTAGCTCGGCTTCACGTGGTTGAAACCAAAGCATTCAGAATCATTGGAATCTCCCGCGTTGAAGCTGATTCTGAGGGCCTTTCCCTCTCTCACCGCAGGCAGGTTGGTTGTCTTTGTCTTCCTCTGACTCCTCTCCGGCCTTGCTCCCCCTGCTCTGTCTGTGCTCTGTCCCCCAAATATTCCTGCAGGATGCACAAGATCTGCCAGCAACCCTCTTCTGGTGAAACTGCGAAAATCAAGACTCTGCTCACCTTCACTCCTTCATTCCTCTTTTCTCCCACCTCTGGAACAAACTCCCACACTCTCTTCAATCCCTCTCCTCCCTCCAGGTCTTTAAAACAGCTGTTCACCACCATCTCTTAACTTCCCCCATCCAAAACCTTGATATTTTCTACCCCCTTAAAATACCCCAAATCCGCCTCTTTAAATCACCAACTTCTTTCCTGAAATCCCTAAAAGTGTTCATTTGCCTTATACCGTGTACCCATCCCTCTTCCCCCAGCCCTCCCCCTTCCACAGATCTACCGACATCCCTGTTCCCTTCTGTTGTTGGGTTTGTGTGCTTCTATCTCTCCCCTCGTTGTCTCTCGCTCCCTTCATTGCATGTTTTATGTGTCTGTGCATGTTTTCATGTTCAAATCCTTGAGACCTTTAGACCATCGAACCAGGAGGTGGACACTCTGCTTGTAAAATAATAAAAATCAAAACACCCAGGTTATTCACAGTTATGAATATCAAATTAAATTGCAAGTCAATTTCAATAAATTGGTCATAATAGTTTGAGTCGTCAAACGATTAATGAAATCGAGTGATGAATGAAACGAAAATATAAAGGTCATCTTCAAATGATTAACATTCGTGTACATAAGAGGTAATCTTCAACCTATCATCAACAAAATCAGCTGTCGGAGACCAAGAGAAAATGAGCCGATTATAAAAGTTTGGCCACAGCAGAGGTGCCAACCATGCTAAATTAGCTGGGAAACTCTGGCACGGTAGAATAACTAGTCTGCTCGCCTAAGCAAGCAATAACTCCACAAAGAACCAGTGGTGATCGACAAATCCTCTGGATGGATGGCATCTAGCCCTGCATGTAAACACTAGGTGGCAGTTTTTACGAGTAGAATACCTCTGAGCTTTACTGCCAGCACAGAAAAAAAGCATCAGAATTTAGGGCTAAAATTGCATTATGCATAGAATAAGGAAGAGTTAAAAATGCAGTGCCATGAATGGCAATGTGAACAAGTATTCTTCGATTATTTCTGGCTGCAGAATATGGAAAATTAATTGGTTGCATGCACAGTAGTGTCTGGTTGTCTGTGGAGGGGTGAGCAGGGTGGAAATAGCAGATGGGCAGCATAAAACATAGGAGACTGCAAATGATATTCTGGTGAATGGGATATGCAAAGCAAAACCAGAGGCAAAAGGAATGTCGCATATTGCATGATGCTCGACTGATGGATTGAGGGAACAAAGTGAGCAGACGAGTAAGAAAAAAAAAAAAAGGCACAGCCACATTGCTATTCAAATGCTGAGGGATGGGTTGTGGGTATAAAGTAGGAGGTTAAGAGGCGCTTGCAACGTGTGGAAGACCAAAAAAAATTGTGAACATAACATGAATTTCCCAAATTGAGAACTGAAAAGAGAAAAGCTTTTGAAGAACTTTACGCTCAAACATTGGTTTTGATGACAAGGATGCACATGCAGTCGGCTTTTGAAAAGCATGGGAAGAACAGTTGAAGAAAATTTCAATGAGCATCATTTTCCAAACAATCTTGCATTTTATTTCTAAACCTTTTGCATGTCTGTTTTTATCGTAATTTTTAAATACCTAATGGAAGAACAGTCATGGGTGCAATATATACTGTTCTTTGTTAGATTAATGGAGCTGGTAACACTTGCTGCAACCAGCCATGGAGCTTATGCAGTGTTCAAGGAAATCGCACCAAAACACACGGCATCTGATGTGCTTTCCCCGATATCACTTCCCTCCCGTTAACCCTCCTCCTACCCCCTACCCAACATATTAGCAGAACCCAGAGACAAGATACAGCCACAGCACCTGAGAAATTACAAGAACACTCCCTCAGTTGAATTTTATTCATATTCTATCATACAAGGACACAAGGGGAGAATTTCAATAATGGTTTGAACTAGAAATTGTTTTTTTAAAGTTTGAGTTTAGCATCCCTTTCACAAGCATGAGTGTGACAGCCAATGCGGTCATCAACATTTAGATGAGTCAGCTCATGACCATGACTGTGTGCGCAAGACGAGACCATTTCAGCCAAAGCAGATATTCAGAGGTTGAAGAACTCTCAGCAGGTTACCCCATCAGGAAACTAGAGGTTCCAGGGAACCTGAAATCAACTGGTCTATATCAATATGGTTAGAATATGCATAATAGAACCACAAACGATATAGTTTATATGTGCTAAAGAGGTACAGTAACGTTGAAGGTATCTCATGTTTAAACAGGAAACGAGAAAAAAATTGAGTTTTAAGTGAGGCATGAAAAGTAAAATGCAATCCCAAACTAGTTTATGTCTTAAAGATGCTGCATAACAAGTTTCATCAAATTTCACCAATTTTTACGACTTTGAGCGTAGACGTCGAATTGTTTACAGATGCCAGACAGACGACGGACACTGGGTGTCGACAAAAACTCAGCTGGACATAGTCCAGTTGAGTTAAAAATATGACCTTTCTCCAGTAAGAAATTTAGAATAGATTTAAATATCAGGAGAAAAAATGATTTAAAAAAGAAAAAAGAAAAAAAAAGTATATATATATATATAATATAAATATATATATATTTTTTTTTTCTTGCATTGATCTGAGGCCCATAGTGGAGCTGAATGAATCACATGTATGGCAAAGACATTCATCAGCAGAATCATTGTACTTTAATGTGATTTACAAAATTACAGTTCTAATGGAAAAATACAAAATGCATGTGATTTGAACACATACTTAGCATCATGAGTCATTGGTTCAGGAAACACAAAGCAGGCTTACCCAATGTTCATAAATGGATGTGGGCTGCCTGTGAAATTTAAGATCTGGTGCACAAAGTACAGAAAGCGGCAATGTCAACGTCGCTGCAAATTTATGACAGTAGCAACAGTGACGTAGGGAGAAGGGAAGAGGTATTGCAAGGTTTGTGTTCGATAATCGAGTTTCGCAGTGTGAGAATTGTGGCTGGAAAAGAACAGACTCAGAACGACTACGTGAAGGCAGATTTTGAGTCATCACAATGAAGTTTCACCTCAAAGTTAACATTTGAGGTGCCACTTTTTCTTGAAAAGATTAAGTGCCTAGGTGTCTGTTGCTTGAAATGAAAATGACTTCCATTATTATTGGGCATAAATGGCAACTTATTCAATGAACCCACATAAATCACTGATCAAGCACAACAGTTCCTTTTTTCCTGTGCATCTCAGGGATTTATGGGATTTCATTCATCAAGTGTTTGTCCCATAAGATGTAAAAAGTGTTTACCACGAGGTTGATGGTGTAAGGTATAGGAGCAAATTGCAAGCCATGCTTGGGTTGGCAATCAAAGATTGTGAAATGGCAGGTGAAGACGTGCAAAAGTTATACAAATCAAAAGTTTTGATTGACTAATGGTGATGCCTGTCAACAAATATTTGAAATTTCCCCCCTACAAACCTGCTCAGCAGAGGCAGGTGGCATACAATGAATGTTCTCCAGCCATAATTCAGTTGCGTTGAGGAGAACGGTCAAAACAGCATTGGGGATTTTAAATGAGGAATCAATTGGTGAGCACCCTATGATTATAGCTGGAAGGCCAAAATTGATGAAAATTTTAGACAACAGAATTTCCACAATACGATCAGCCAACGACGAACACAGCTTCTGAAAAAGTGAAAAATACTTGCTCAGCTATTCCAAAATATAAACAAAATCTTTACCACAAACAAAGCTTTCATCTGCAGCATGATAGAATACTGCTCCACCCTCTGGGCCAGTGCACCTGCCTCACACCGAGCTCGGCTTCACGCTGTTGAAACCAAAGCTTTCAGAATCATTGTTATCTCCCACGATGAAGCTGATTGTGAGGGCCTTTCACTCGCTCACTGCAGACAGGTTGGTGGTCTTTGTCTTCTACCAACTCCTCTCCAGCCTAGCACCCCCAGCTCTGTCTGTGCTCTGTCACCCAAATATTCCTTTAGGATGCACAAGATCTGCCAGCAACCCCATTGTAGTGAAACTGCCAAAATTAAGACTCGCTGCTCACCTTCACTCTTTCATTCCTCTTTTTTCCTACCTCTGGAACAAGCTCGCACTCTCCGCAATTCCACACCTCCCTCCTGTTCTTTAAAACAGATGTTCACCACCATCTCTTATCTTCCCCCATCCAAAACCTTGATCTTTTCTACCCCCGTTAATACACCCCAAATCCACCTCTTTCAATCCCCAAATTCTTTCCTGAAATTCGTAGTGGTGTTCATTTGCATTATACCGTGTACCCCTACATCCTCCCCAGCCCTCCCCCTTCCACAGATCTACCGACGTCCCTGTTCTCTGCTGTTGTTGTGCTTATGTGCTTCCCTCTCTCACACCCTCTTGTCTCCCACTCCCTTTATTATATGTTTGATGTGTCGGTTTGTTTTTTGTGTTTAATGTGTTAGCTCTTACATGAGCCTCAACTTTGTATACAAAAAAAAAGTGAGAAAAAAGAAATTGCATTTAAAACCTTTATGAATATCTGAAGAACATCTCAAACGAATTTGCCATGCATACATGAATTTTGTTGAGTTGACGAGACTTAAGAGGTGTGCAAAAAAAAACAAAAAAGAAAATAAAATCGACTTTTCTGTGAGGTTTTTTTTTTTTTTTCTTACAAAGGACACGAATAGTTTTCATTAAAGGTCATTTTTACCTCAATACTATGTCTGCATACGATGTGGGACTAATATGATCAATTGTTTTGAAAATAAAGCAAAGTGTTTTTATTTTTTTATTTTAAGTTTTTTTGACACTCCTTTGGAACTGCTTGACGTTCACAGATATCAAATGCAAATTAAGGAATGTCATGAAAAAGTACAATATTTCATCTTTCTGTAACTTTGCATTCAGGACAGCACAGATGCATGTAAATGACAATTTGTTTTTTTTATGGTTGCCTGTGATTTTTTTTCTCTGGTCTTGTTCTGCCTACCCTACCCCCTTGCCTCTCAACCAAACTTCAGAGTTCTGATCTTCCCAAATGACACATATTCCATCAGACACTAGCTAACCATCCCAAAGTCAATTTGTTATTTTATTTTTTACAATATACACTATACAGGGATTAAATTCATACACAGATTAAGGTAGTTTGGTACATTTGCCCATTTGTACATGATGTTCTCTGTCCTAATCCCATTTTAACCGTTAAGTTGATCCAGTTTAACATCCACGGGCAGATAATCTAGCAAAAGTACCATCACTTAATGGCATACCTCATTTCAAGATACCTCAGTATTGTTAACGTCAGCAAATTTAACATAGATGGGACATAGAAGACAGCACACTAAGATAACCCCTGCTGGCTGGCACTGCATCAGACATCAGTTTTATTTTTGAAAAGCCTAATGCCATTGGAATGAAACCCAGAGTAAGCATAATGCCATCTGATATGGCAGCTAATGCTTTTCTACAAGCTCCTTGTGACATTTACAAAACGCGTCCAAAATGTAATCACAACTGTTGCCAAAAGATGCATATCTTGGAAGAAATTTCAGCTTTGTAGGAGCAAACTGAATGATGGCAAAAAACAAACAGCAAGAGACTGAGCGAACAACAAAGCCATAGTGATACATCCCTGTGTGGAAGTCTCAGTAACAAAAAAAACAAAATTGTAATAGTGAAGTAAATATAATTCAACACTTGAACTGTGCAAACATGGTACTGTTTCTTCATTACCATCCAGGGGCCTCCACTATCGATCGAGAAGTAAACAAAGCCATGAGAGAAGAGTGAAGAATGTATGCTGATGAGTGTTGAATCCGCTTGCAATGGAGTACACCCCATGGAATAGGAAAGCACAAAGCACTTAATCAATGCGGATATGCCAATCTGTCCCCCACGGTCTTCCCTTTTGTGCCATCAGTTCCTTCTCCATTTTCCATATCCCTTTCTTTCTCAGATTGCCCACTGGATATTCTAAATTGCCCACTGGAATAGAATGGATATTCTAAATCCTTAGGGTTTGACATCATAAAAATCCTTCAACACCAAGGCAAGCCCAAGAGCTATTGACCTTAGAAAAATGTTTTATATTTTGCACGACAGCACCAATAATTAAACCAAACAAGCACTTTAGTTCACATTTTGCAATAAAAAAGGGGAAATGCAATTTAGACTTCATGTAAACAAAATATGAGAAAAGCCAAAAATAAAAATATACATGAAGTTGAGAAATAATGTTTACATTTGGAGGTAACCTTTTTGATTTACAAAAATCCTCTACTCGGCACACTCAAATACCTCGACGTTCAATCGTCGACGGAGTGAGGGTCTAATGTTTGAAACATTACCAATGGTGCAATGGAATACTCATCTGTAAGGGCTAGTGCTAGTCTGCATCGTAGGACACCGTGAACAATGGGTTCGTCAACTGAAACCTAACAAGTGTTTTCCACCGTGGGAAATGAGGTGTGGTCAACATCAAGTGATAAAATAGAAACCTGTATCTTTATGTTGAAACAGAAATTAATTTTTTTTACACGTATAATTGCTCATGAGCGGACCAAGTCTATAAGAGACTCACCCTTCATCAACTCAAACAACTCCTCCATGTGGCACACCCAATTTTGTTGAGAGAATCAATGCTCCAAACGTCTAATCCGAAATAGTCAAAATCCACGTAAATATTTATTCAGAGTAAATATTTATTGGTGCCAGAATAGCCAATCACATCCACCAATGTGGAAAGAATGTGTCATTTTCATAAAGGCTAGTCTGATGGAGGAGGGATCTTGTTTTGAAAATAAAAGCTTAAAACTAGATTAGTGCAGGTGGTATGGAAATAAAACAAAAGTAGACAGACCATCCTAGATTTCATTTAATTTGATCTACCAACTCTGCAATTTTGTTGAACAAGCATTGCAGTGGAACACCACCAGCTACTCATGAATGAAAACAGCCGAAGGCCACAAAAGGCTTCACCAATTTAAACGTAGAAAATTGTTCTGAAAGTTTTAATGGTCATTGCCTCCAGGTATCATTCGTCACTTTCACCAGAACGTCTATTTATTGAAAAACAAGACCGAAAGTCTAACATCGGCATAGCCAGGCTTGTTTGATACTTTAGTTGAAGAGGATAGTATGACCTGGGTAGGGATACCAGTTAGCAAATAAAGTATTAAATTATTTTTGCATTGAGACAGGTTTGTTCTACGTTTCGAGTAAACAATGAACCAACCATACACCGCTTCAATCTAGAAACTTTGCAATAACGACAAAGGGATTGCAGTATTACGATTATATTTACTACATTATCTATCTATAATTCCAGCAATCTCTGTGTGTGTGTGTGTGTGTGTCTGTGTGTGTGTGTGTTTGTCTGTGACCGCTGTTTCTCGACAACCACGGGTCCGATATACTTTAAACTTGCCAGGTATATTGCTGGGGACCCGAGGATGTGCCTTTTCAAGGTTTGAAATTAATCGGACAAGTACTTACCGAGCTATGGCGATTTAGCCGTTCGCCGTTCGCTTTGGCGTTGCGAATGGACCAAACCATTGCATGTAAATAGAGGGGGGGGTTCTGTGGTCGTTGCGAATGGACCAAACCATTCATGTAAATAGAGGGGGGGGGGGTTCTGTGGTCGTTACTGCCACGTGGTTTCAAAGTTTGTTTTTTTTGTTGTTGTTTGCACGCATGTTTTTTTGCACCCACGTACGGGCACGCCCTAGGATGTTTACACACACACACCCCTACACAAATTTTTTTTTTTTTTTTTTTTTGGCAAGGAACGGGCACCCACGTACGGGCACGTCCTAGCTTATATATAGTACGGGCATGCCCTAGTTAGTATTAATGCTATTATTATTATTATTATTATTATTAAGAAAACAATACCACTGTATTAAGAAACCTGGGCTAATTTGTTCGAAGCAGCCTGAAGGTGAGGTATGAAAGCATGAAGCCTAAGGGCTATACGTACTGTGTCATTGGAAGACCCATAACGCCGATGCTTCCGATATTTGATGATCATTTTAACAATCGGTTTGTTTGTGTTTCACACTGAATGAAAAACGTAAAGGTTGTGATATATGACATGGCGATTGTGATATATGTCAGGTCCGATGATATGTTCGGCCTGAACGAAATTGGAATCAAAATGGCGGTGTGCGGAGACAGCCGCCGTAATGACATCACATCACCCCCGTCATGTGACCAGATCCTCAGCTCTGATTGGTATACATTTGAGGGGACATATGGACAGACAAACACTGTTCTAGACGGCTTTGCCCTATGGGCTATGCCGTAAAAATTAAATTGTAAGAGCACTTTATTCAAATAATAACATAACATAAACGAAGAAAAGAAAACGGTTATAATTAAATTGTAATGGCACTTTAGTCAACTAATAACATAACATAACAACCAATAAAGGAAAACGGTTATATTTTTCCATCTTGATATATCAGGCATCTGCAAAATCTAAATGCTCATTCCTACTCTTTCCATTTCTTACAGGTCAAAATAAACACGTTTCTTTTTGAGCTGTAAGAGAGATATATATATATATATACTAGCTTGGCTCGGCTCGCTACGCTCGCCTCACCATGAGTCGTTACTGAGGAGCAGGCTTATTTTAGCTGAGGATAATGACTGTACCTGAGTTGCTGTGTTATCATGATTTACACCAATCATAATACAAACAATTTTTTTGCATAAATGAATTTGTAGTGCTTGTGATATTACATTTTTATAAGCAATTTAGGTTGAAGATTTAGGTTAAAGAAAAATATATGAATTCAAAAAAGAATCCCTCAGCACAAACATACGGGAGGGGTAGGTGCAGACTGGAAGCTTGGAATGACGACAACTCACCACGTAATTCAAAACACCTCATGCCCACGTAATTTAAAATGACGTTCCGCAACCTATGGGTCGCGACCCAATGTTTGGGTCACGAAGGATTTTCAATGGGTCGCACGATCATTTCAGAAATCGCGGGAAAAAAACTTTATTGATGATTTACTTCTCCCGACTGAACAGAACATAGATCAAACGAACGCCGGCACAAACTTTATAGTGTGGACTCTTCTACCGCGCTGTACCGATGTACCGTGATGTACCGTGCGTGCATCCGGTTTGTCAGATCATACGTTTAGTTTCCGACACACGAATGTCCATTGCTTTTCATTCGAAAGATTGAGCTGTGAGCGTAGGTACTCGCCATGGCTAGAAAGTATCAGCCTGTGTTCCTGAACTATGGGTTCACCTTGAATATCGATAAGCACAATGTTCATGGACCAGTGTGCGATATGCCTTGACGTGTTGGCCAACAAGCCCCTCAGGCCCAAAAAGCTGAAACGGCACCTCGAGAAGAAACATGGAGATCATGCCAACAAGATCATTCCATGCTGCTTCTGCTTTCTCAACAATGGATGGAGGTCCTCAACGCCAAACAGGAAATTAGAGCTGTCTCCCTTGACATTTCACGTGCCTTCGATACGGTCTGGCACCCTGCTCTGCTCTCCAAACTCTCCTCCTTTGGCATCCATGGAAATCTCCATGCATGGCTGGCGGACTTCCTCTCTGGTCGTAGTCAACGTGTGGCCCTGAATGGGTTTCTCTCATCTCCTCTTCCTGTTCAGGCTGGAGTTCCCCAAGGTAGTGTTCTGGGCCCTGTGCTTTTTCTGGTCTTCATCAATGATCTCTCTGACTCTCTTGAAAATCCTCTCTATCTCTTTGCTGACGACTCTACTCTCTGTCGCTCCATTCATCATCCCTCAGATCGGCAGTCTGCAGCCTCCTCACTCTCTGCAGACCTGGACAAAATCACAGACTGGTCAAACAAGTGGAACATGTCTTTCAATCCTGACAAATCTCACACTCTTACAATGTCTCTCCGAAAGGACCGACTGGACAACCCTCCCATCTACTTTCTCAACAATCCTCTCCAAGAAGTTCTGTCGCTCAAGCTTTTGGGTCTCACTATCTGCCATGATCTTTCTTGGGAAAACCACATTTCCAAGCTGGCCTCCAAAGCCAGTCGCCGACTGGGCATCCTCCGTCGTGCGAAGTCCTTCCTTGGCACACCTGAGCTCCTCACCACATACAAGGCTTTCATCCGCAGCTCAATGGAATACTGTTCCCCCCTCTGGGCTGGTGCTCCTGCCTCACACCTTGCTTGGCTTCACGCTGTTGAGGCCAAAGCTTTCAGAATCATTGGAATCTCCTGCGATGTAGTCAACGCCGAGGGCCTTTCACTCACTCACCGCAGGCAGGTTGGCGGTCTTTCTGTCTTCTACCGACTCCTCTCCGGCCTTGCTCCCCCAGCTCTCTCTGTGCTCTGTCCCCCCAATATTCCTTCAGGTCGCACAAGATCTGCCTGCAACCCTCTTCTGGTTAAACTGCCAAAGTCTAGGCTCTCTGCTCACCTTCACTCTTTCATTCCCCTTTTCTCCCGCCTCTGGAACAAACTCCCCCACTCCCTTCAATCCCACTCCTCCCTCCAGGTCTTTAAAACAGCTGTTCACCACCATCTCTTATCTTCCCCCATCGAAAACCTTGATCTTTTCTACCCCCGGTAATTCACCCCAGAGTCCTTGCAGTGTTCATATGTTTTAATCCTCTCCCACCTCCCCCCAAGTCCTCCCAATGTCCCTGCTCTCAAATGTTGTGTTTGTGTCCTTCCCCCTCTCTTTTGTGTCCTTCCCCCTCTCTCCCCATCTTGTCTACCGCTCCCCTTGTTTTTTGTGTTTTGTGTGTCGGTTTGTCTTTTTGTGTGATTAATGTTAGCTCTTTCACGAGCCTCGATCTTGTATAAAAAAATAAAATAAAATAAAAAAAAAGTCGCGGGAGTTTTTTTTCTCCGGAAAGAACGCGAGATGAACAACAGCAAGTCAGTAATGAGTTCGGCTGTTTTTCCATCGAAGGGACTGACCAAACCCAGCTACCTGGTGGCGGAGAAGATAGCCAAAGAAAAGAAACCATACACTATTGCAGGTAAGTTTGTTTTTTTTCGTAAAAGTATTTCACTGCATTGGCGGTTTGTAGGTTCATAAAGCAATACATGGTGCTGTAAGTATAGTTAAATTTAGTTTTTCATTTCGTCTTTAGAATATTGATGTGTCGGGTTCTTGCTTACTATTACTCGTGCCATGTATACGTTGGTATATCACAACTTCGGAAGTTTTATTGTTTGTTGCAATACAGCCATTCCTAAACTTTGCCTCTTTTTTAAAAGTACGTACGGCAATCACATCGTACATATTGATTTTTTATAATGCCTTGGAACAGCGGTTCTTAACCTGGGGGCCAGGCATAACTTAACCTGGGGGCATAACCTGTATGCGCATACGCGAACAAAATACTGTGTGTGGTATGTACCTTTGTTAGGTTCCTAAAAATGGGCTCAACAAATTGATATGTTATTTATGACCCCTTCATGACCCCCGGAGACCCCAAACGACCCCCAGGTTCTGAACCGCTGCCTTGGAACAAAATCAAGATTAATCATAAAGTGAAAGAAATGTTCATGTGTTATTTTATTTATCGTGTATTGCAGAGCAACTCATCCTGCCATGCGCCAAGGCGATGTGCAGAGAAGTGCTTGGAGAGACGGCAGCTTAAAAGATAAGCACCATTCCGCTTTCTGCCGACACGATTCGCCGACGGATAATAGACATGGGCGAAGACATCGAGCACCAGCTGTACGCAAACCCAGAGGCCAACAAGTTTGTCATCCAGTTGGACGAGTCAATGGACATCGCACAGAAGGCGTTGATACTCGTCTTTGTTCGTTATCGGCATGGCGATGATTTTATGGAGGATCTTCTGGCATGTGACGATCTACAGACCAAGACCACGGCCGTATAAATATTCGTAGTCATCAACAAACACATCGCATTGCATAGCCTCAGGTGGGAAGACTGTGTTGGAGTTTGTACCGATGGTGCGGCATCGATGACAGGTCGGCACAGCGGTGTCATTAAGCTCATCCAAGATGTGTCACCAGAGGCAAGCTGGACCCACTGCTTCCTCCAACGTGAGGCATTAGCAGCAAAAGAGATGTCACCTGCACTTGCCGAAGTAATGGTTGATTGTTTTCACTGCAATGTCCATCTCAGGAAGTGCGCCCTAAATTCGAGGTTATTTGCAGAGCTGTGTAAGGAGCAAGATGCAGAACACACCACGGTGCTGTATTTTGCAGCTGTTCGCTGGCTCTCCAGAGGAGATGCTTTGGCAAGATTGTATGAACTTCGCGACCAGGTCCTCGCATTATTGGAGGTGGCTAGGTCAGACCTGGCAGTCTACTACAAAAACAACAAATTCATCGCAACATTGGCATACATGGCCGACATCTTCAACTTGTTGAACAATCTGAACATATCGTTCCAGGGCAAAACGAACAAGTAGGCGAAATCCGTGTTCGTAATGTATGACAAGATAGCGGCATTCAAGTCAAAGCTGGATCTATGGAAGAGAAAAGTACAGACCAATGATGAATTTGACATGTTCGAAAACCTGGATGATCTGCTCAGCAAGAGTTGAGGAACGTGTGGACATTAAGGACGTCATCGTCGAACATCTGGTGAACCTGCACAAACGATTTGACGAATACTTTCCTGTTGATCCACGCGTGGAGAAGAAGTGGATCAGAGACCCTTATTCAGTCGACGTTCAGCAGTGCTGCAACTTGTCCAACAGATTGAAAGAGGACTAGATCGACATCGTGTCCGACGGTACACTTGAGACACTGTTCAGGAAGGACACTTCAGTAAAGTTTTGGCTGACTATCTCATGAGTACCCAGAGATTGCACATCTCGCGGTAAAGTTCCTGATGCCATTCACGACGACATGGATGTGTAAGGCAGGTTTCTCAACGGTGACATATTGGAAGTCCAAGTATCGAAACAAACTGGAGACAGTAGCCCTGTGCGCCAACCTGAGAATCGCATTGTCGCCGTTTCAAAGCCGAATCGATGATCTCGTAGCCAATATGCAAAGTCAACCATCGCACTGATGTGGATAATCCATATCTACAATGTTGCTAACGGAACATTTGAATTAGGCTTGTAAGTTTCACTTTCGGGTTTAATCAGTGAAAGTTGTTCATTTAATGTTGTTCAGGATAACGGAACATTGAACCTGGATATAAGTTCAGATGCATATCGGGTTTTTTCAGTAAAAGTTATTCTTGTTTTGTTTATCAGTTCATGTTACCTACATTTTAAGTTCATCATCTATTCACGATGCACACAACATGCATTTTAAGGCCATTTTCCCACGGAGGTATAAAATAAACCTGGAGAGCCAATTGGCCACCTCGCAGCATTAGCCGCCGTGAAGCCACCGGAAATAGTCTGGCGGCCATATTGGGAAGCCGATTGTTTTGTAAACAAAGCCTGTCAAAGCAAAGGCGTGGCGCACTGATGATGCAGCTGGAGCGAATTTTAGGACCGCCGACTATTTAATTAATATAGAATACTAATATTTGAACTGATATTCGGGCTCAGAATCCCGTTCTTTAAGGAAATGGTGTTCATTAAGTTTGAAGTTGATTCTAGACGCATTTTTCTTGGGGAATCCAATGGTTTAGAGCTTGTTTGAAAAAAAAGTGCCCAAAATTACCGCTCGGTGTTCTTTATCGTTCTTCTCATGACCCAATCACCCACTAGTAGGAATAAGAATCCTGACATGTTACACCCCTGTTTAACTCCTGTCTTCACCTTGAACCATTCTGTTGTTTCATCTTGGTCGACGACCGCACATTGAAAGTCTTGGTAAAGGGCTTTTACAAGGTTCACTAATTTTCCAGGTATGCTGTATTTCTTCATTATGACCCAGACTTTCTCTGGGCAAGGAGTCGAAAGCTTTCTAGAAATCTATAAAATTGAGGTACATCGTCGTTTGCCATCCTTTGGCTTGTTCTATAATATTCCTCAATATAAAGATCTGATGTGTTGTCATGTTATATGATGTTACTTAATTCAGTCATTATATTGTAACTAAGATGTGTATGTTTCTATTACCGAGATGTTAGAAACCACGCAGATATAATGATAACCAGAGCTTATTCTACACTGACATGGGTCAGCAACACATCAACAGTGAGTCAGTCACATAAATGACATGAAACGCTGTCATGTAGTTAACCCACACAATTCTTGGGTTTCGGAAGTTTTTGCTATTCATAACATACAAGACTTACATGTTGCAATGGAACGTTCAGCAGGACATGGTAATTGTTACATGAATAATGGAGCGGAGATATAGACATCTCATGCAACACATCTTTTACAGTTTAAATATTTACATGAAGTGTTGGTGAACTCGCCATATCAGACAAAGGGCAACTATCCATTAACCATGGAAAATTAAAGATTTGTGTTCACAGATATACCATCAGATCAGATCTGCTTGCCACTGTTCTATGAACTATCTGTGAACACAAATCTTTAATTTTCCATGGTTAATGGTTGACCAAAGTTCACGAGTTTTTGAAAACAATGCAGGACAGTTAATACATGTTTGATCAGTTGTTCTACACAGGCAATTTTGCAGTGAACATAACACCCACAACTTATTCCACATACCTCAAAGCAATTCATCCCATATCAAACAATGATATAAACATGGACATAATGAAAAAGTAATGCCAATTGTACTTAAATACATTGAAAATGCACTTGCATGAACATCATAAATTGCAACCAAAAGTAGGCCTACTGGACCAGGTACTTCATTGCTTTTCAAACAAACGTATCGGTACTCAAGTCACCAAACAAAGTAGAAATACATATTTCTCGAGCTTCCAGCCTGACTTACTCTTCCAGTATTAAAACATAAATCAATAGATATACAGGACTACATCTTCCACAACTAAACACCAATATATATTTATGCACAATTCTGCACAATTCACGCGACTACCATGTAGAGATGAGGTCGCTCTTATATTTCAGCTTGCTCTGGTGTTGCCTCACAGCAAACAGGACCAGTTTGCAATATTTTTTCCTGATGCGCTCTTCCTTCATGTCATCATCGAGTGTTCTCACAACATGATGGAAACGTATCTTGCTGTATGATTGTGATACAGAATGTATTAAAGCAAACACATGGTTGCTGTCTGCCTCACAGTCAAACATGTGCCGATCCAAGGAAGCAAATGTAGACCGACCGACCTCAGAAAGGACAGAAGTGGAAATTGCCGCTCTTATTCCACTTTCACGAGGCATTTTGCCATTGGTTACAGCCAGGAGCCTCTTGACACAGCGTTCAGTCACCTCACAGACACGAACAACACTGTGCGAGGGAACTATGAGGCCACCCCTGTTCTTGGTAACAATCAGGCTGTACATTGGTGTGGTTTGCCATTCTTCGTTGTTACTGGTCAATGCAGAAAGACATTGGCTACACTTCAGAGTCTTCCTCACCATCCTCACCACATAGCCGGCAATATAGCCAACACATGACTCTGTAAAGATGGAAAGTTGCTCAAAATTTGGAATATCCGCATAGTCGTGGTCCTCTTTTGCCGGCGATCTCAGCTCCAGGTGGTATCGTCTGGCCACCAACATGTCGTGACTCTCGTCAGGCACAGCCTGCTTTGCAACGCACTTGAAGGAAGCCGCATTCAGGATTCTGGTTGAGTCCTGTGCAGAACAGTTCCCACTTGCAGACTTGATGTCATGTCGCATCAAGAGGCGCTTATATGCGGCAACAAACTGCCGGGCCGTTGGGTTATTCCCACTTCCACATGCAATGCGGACCGCTCCAAAGAAAAGTTCAATGTGGTCTTGGCTCATTTTGTACGTGAGCAGGTATCGCAGGGGAGATGAGGCAGGTTTGACATATGTGAAATACAAAATTGTGACACTCTCTATGCAGATCATGAAACCAATGAAGGGGGTTTTCAAACGCGTATTGGTCATAACTTGACCATTCATGTTTTTGATGTTGGACAAGTAACTGTAGGCAGTATCCAGGAATGGCAGGAAAAGTCCTTCTCGTGATGTCATGAGTGGTGCCTTGTAGTTTCGTGCCAATGGATTGCGAGAATTTAGAATGTCAAACAGTTTGTCCAATGTTTCAATGTATTGGCAGGTAGCCTCACTGCCCTGAAATTCTGATTGTTGCAAAGTGTCCCTGCAAAACCGAATTGCATCTGCCACACTAGTGCTCAATGTCTGAGCGGCTGTGTCCACCTTCATGACATTGCTCTTCCACTCGATGTGTTTCCGGGAGAGCTTATTTCCCAGACGCAAGCCTTCCCTCTTCTGCAGATCAAAGAGTGCCTGGATGTATTTCCACACGATGACGTTTTTGTTGCCATCCTCCATCATTTTCATGGATCCAAGACAGTTTCTTGCAAGTTTAAGCATGTGACATGCATCGAGTACAACACAAATTTTCTTTTCGGGATTTGCTGGGTGGGGCACAAGTCCTTATCCTTTGGAAACCTTGAAACAAAATACATTGTGGTCACAAAATGTGGTTGCGGGTCAAAACCTCAGAGGGCAGTCAAAACATCCGAGTCAAAACGACTCCATATCAAAATAATATTTTGAGTTTCATATGTATAGTTAAATACAACTTCATCTGCTAATGTTTGCCATGTGTCGGACTTTCGTACCTTCCACAAGTAACCCCCATTTATACAAAATTGTGACACTCTCTATGCAGATCATGAAACCAATGAAGGGGGTTTTCAAACGCGTATTGGTCATAACTTGACCATTCATGTTTTTGATGTTGGACAAGTAACTGTAGGCAGTATCCAGGAATGGCAGGAAAAGTCCTTCTCGTGATGTCATGAGTGGTGCCTTGTAGTTTCGTGCCAATGGATTGCGAGAATTTAGAATGTCAAACAGTTTGTCCAATGTTTCAATGTATTGGCAGGTAGCCTCACTGCCCTGAAATTCTGATTGTTGCAAAGTGTCCCTGCAAAACCGAATTGCATCTGCCACACTAGTGCTCAATGTCTGAGCGGCTGTGTCCACCTTCATGACATTGCTCTTCCACTCGATGTGTTTCCGGGAGAGCTTATTTCCCAGACGCAAGCCTTCCCTCTTCTGCAGATCAAAGAGTGCCTGGATGTATTTCCACACGATGACGTTTTTGTTGCCATCCTCCATCATTTTCATGGATCCAAGACAGTTTCTTGCAAGTTTAAGCATGTGACATGCATCGAGTACAACACAAATTTTCTTTTCGGGATTTGCTGGGTGGGGCACAAGTCCTTATCCTTTGGAAACCTTGAAACAAAATACATTGTGGTCACAAAATGTGGTTGCGGGTCAAAACCTCAGAGGGCAGTCAAAACATCCGAGTCAAAACGACTCCATATCAAAATAATATTTTGAGTTTCATATGTATAGTTAAATACAACTTCATCTGCTAATGTTTGCCATGTGTCGGACTTTCGTACCTTCCACAAGTAACCCCCATTTGCTCTTTCTGCTCACGAGTGACACAGGAGGGCATGGAAACCCTGACAGTAGTAGACTGGACAATTAAGTTAAGCTCACCACAAATTAAATCACTTGACAATGATCACGAGCTGACGAGTCAATCTCGATACTTCAATCTGAATCAATGAATGAGTCAATCAGACATCAGTCTGACATACTCACATAGCCCTAGTGAATACACAATACAGTTATATTTGAGATCTGTGTCGTATTGCACACCCTGTGCGTGGTCTAACATCATCAAATTCAAACACAGTGTTCAAACTTCATTGAAACTTCATTGAAACTTCATTGAAACTCAATTACCTAGCCCCACCACCGTGACCACGCCAAAAACTGAAAAAGCAGAACACCCGCGATCGTGGTTTGTCACTTACTTGTGAAATGTGCATGTGGAGGCCTTCCCTGAGGTATTTGTGCAGTCAAATGCAACACACTGTGGCATTTTGAAACAGCGCGTTCACAAATAAGACTCCTTACAGTCGGTAAGCATCCAAAATGAATCAGAAATTGTGAGATCAGCTGATTGTGAGATCAAACACGGACGCAGACACAATCGGCTTCCCAATATGGCCGCCAAGCAACTTCCGCTAGCTTCAGCCGACAGCCGTCATTGGCTCTCCAGTTTATTATATACCTCCGTGCATTTTCCCTGCTAGAGCGGGGGTTAGCCTAGAATTATTCTTGAATTATTTAGAATTATCTTGAATATGAATCTAGAATTATTCTTGTGGGCACAAAGGCTCACCACCACATCTATTCACGATGAAGATTGAAATAAAGTTCAAACACCTTATCTTGGCGTGTCACTTTAATAATTAAAGTTTTATTCTATTTCACAAACGATACACCGCCAATCAATGTTGAGATTCAGCTGCATCTTCATCTTCATTCGGATTCATCGTAGGGGCGGATTAATCTCTTCCGAAGCTGCTAACAAGGCAGGGAGTTGCCGCCTGATTGGCTGACAATAATATCAAGTGGGCGGTGTCTGATTGAAGTCGCTGCTCATTCTCAAGGGGGGCGTGGTCTCACCTTCTCTCCTCATGGTCGTGGAGATCCGTACAAAATAAGGACAGTGTTTGGTATGAATGTCGTCACTTTGCTTTATTGTTCAATTACGAATTGTACGGCTGTACAAAGATGATGAACCGAACCCTTACCAAGATATTAACGTCATAAGCAATCGATATTTCCGTGACGGTTTGTGCGGGGGGGGGGGGGGGTTCGATGGGTCTCGGCGAGATGCCTGGGTTTTTTTATTGGGTCCTGGGCTAAAAAGGTTGCGGAACGCAGATTTAAAACACCTCACCCCACATAATTTAAAACACCTCACCACCAAGTCATTTAAGACACCTCACCACCAAGTCATTTAAAACACCTCACCACCACAATTAAAAACACCTCACCACCACATAATTAAAAACATCTCACCACGTAATTTAAAACACCTCACCCCACATAATTTAAAACACCTCGCCACCAAGTAATTTAATACACCTCACCCCCACGTAATTTAAAACACCTCACCTGCACAAAATTTAAAACACACCACCACGTAATCCAAAACACCTCACCACCACATAATTAAAAACACCTCACCACCACATAATTAAAAACACCTCACCACCAAGTAATTAAAAACACCTCACCATCACGTAATTCAAAACACCTCACCACCACGTAATTAAAAACACCTCACCATCACGTAATTCAAAACACCTCCACCACCACGTAATTCAAAACACTTCACCACACCACGTGATTTAAAAGCACATCACCACCACATAATTCAAAATACCTCACCACCACATGATTCAAAACCACCACCACGTTATTAAAAACACTTCACAACCACGGAAACAAAAGTTTCAGGGAGTAGTTCAGTGACAACAGACTGCCCAGATATGTAGATATACATGTATAGATAAATGACTGTACCTGAGTTGCTGTTTTGTCATGGTTTACACCAATCATAATTTAAACAATCATAATGCACAAATGTATTTGTGATATACGTGATATTACATTTGATAAACAATTGAAGTTGAAAAAAAAAAAATTCTCCCCCCAAAAAAAATAATAAAAGATTGGAAATTTTTTCAAAAAAATACCCGTAGGACATACCGACGGGAGAGATAGGTGCATACCAGAAGTTTGGTACGATTTCACAAAAGTTTGAGGGAGTAGTTCAGTGACAAAACACAGACACTCAGGGGTCGAATTACTCTGTAGGGAGGGCACAGCAATGTTTGCCTTTGATGACTTCAAATTTTTTGGGGGCACCAAGGCATTTTCTTTTGGGTTTGGGGGGCACCAAGGCATTTTCTTTTGGGTTTGGGGGGCACCAAGGCAATCTAGAATTATTCTTGTGGGCACAAAGGCAAAGTGTGTCGGTAACTTAAACAGGCAGGGAAATGTTACTGACAGAACAAGTAAATAAACTTAAACTTTTTAATAATGTATTTTTAGAATTTGAATCTCAATAACAGTTTCAGATTTGATTTCTGTCAAAACTCAACTCAACTCAGTCAGAACTGCATTGTCATCATGTCCATGTAACAAAGTTTAACTTTTGTTTGACAGAGTTGAACTTTTTTCATCATCATCATCATCAGACATCATCTTTACTCAATACTGACTCAGTCTTGAGTCAGGTATACATGATTACAATTCAATCACCCTTGGGGGAGAGCGGTGTAGTATCAGGCCTACGTCCAAATGCACTCATAGAATGCCACCTGGCAACGCTACGTGTAGGATCAAAGTCGTCGGGGTCGGGCCCTTCTGTGCTGATGCGCAGAAGGTGTTCCTGCATACCCAACCCCAGTTTTAGCCTCCAATCCCCAAGAATACGCTTCACTGCTGAGAACTGCCTCTCTACATGTGATGTGGCCACTGGGCGCACAAGGCAGACCTGCACCAGATGAAGTATATTAGGGTATTTGTGGCCCTTTTCTGTCAGAATGGTCTTCCATAGACCTAGGAAATTGGACTCCTCTCCATGATTTCTGCTGATGTCAAGCTTCAAGGACAGCCATTCTCTTTGTATTTGACTTGGACTTTATTCATACTTTGGTCTCGATTATTATGCTTTACTGACAAAAAGGGCACAGCAGCAACTGAAGAAAAATGGCACTGCAACTCTCTGCCGTAGTGATCATGAAAAGTTCGGGGGCAGCACGGCAAATAGCTTGGGCACGCCGGCTTTTGCCGTCGATGCCGTCGATAATTTCGACCCCTGGACACTGCACAGATATATATATATATATATATATATATATATATATATATATATATATATATACACAAAGAATTAAGTTAAGCACCCCCCCCGTTTTTTTACAACCTCGCACATTACAAGTTTGTTGTCGTCAAAACAGTGTAATATACCCATGATATTGCTATATTTTCTGGAGAAGTGATATTATGGTCACATAAAAACATAACAATCATGCCGTTTTCAATATTTTATTCTGAATAATTTAAGGTGAAATTTTTTGGGAATTTTAGGCATATTTTCACCTCAATTTAAGTATGGAGCTATAGGTCCATCACGGACAGTGTGGATGACGTCTATGTTTTCTAACGTACAGTCATTGTTCTGAGAAGACCTCTAGCGATCTTTGCGTCAATAACGTGTGTAGGACCCACGTGATCGGATCACTGACTCAACCCTACGTCTCATAGACCCTGTAAGCCGTCGTATGCGTTGCTGTGGCAGGTTGTTCCATTCCCGATGTAATGCGCGTTCCAATTCATCCAGATTGGCTATTGGAGGGACCATCGTCGCAATTTGTCGTCCCAACATGTCCCAAACGTGCTCGAGGGGGTTCAGGTTCAGGACAGGATTAGGGGGTGCTTAACTTAATTCTTTGTGTAGGGGTGCTTAACTTAATTCTTTGTGTATACATACATATATATATACATATATATATACATATATATATATATATATATATATATACATATATATATACATACATATTGTTGTGGATATGAGAATGTTTTTTTATTTTATTGTTGTGGTAAAATGTTGTTGTAAAAGGTTGTTGTAAAATATCACCCCTCCTCCCTCCGTTTGTGGTTGTATAAAGGTCAAAGGGCGTTCCCGTAGTTAGTCCATAAAACATACATGCAGGACACGATATATCTTTTTTGACAGTTATATCCTTATGTGTATTAGTGTAAGGCTGTGTCTTCCATTAATTGAAATACTCCATTGCACCAGTGAAAGAGAATAGATCCCCTTTCCTTCCCATCCCCAAAATCTCCCTTTCCTTCCCATCCCCAAAACCTCCATTTCCATATTACATCCCCTCTCGTCATTGCTGAGCCCTCGATTCACAATCACCTCCCCTCCAATAACCGCCATTGACCATGTGCTTTGAGTCGGAGAAGAAGGGCGTGTCTCCACCTCGTCAGAGGGGAGGAGGGGCGTGCCCGCCCGTCGTCATCCAGGGCGGAGCCCGAGGGTCGCGCGACCAACCAGGGCCGAGGTGAGCGCCCCGATGGGCGTGTCCAAAACGCCGGCGGCGTAATCGCTGGAGGCGCTATAAAAGGCGCAAACGGAAGTGAGTAGGGAGATGCACTCTGAGTTGGTCTGAGTCGGTTGCCAGAGGGAGTTGGTCTGAGACGGTTGCCAGAGGGAGTTGGTGGTCAAGGGAGAGTCGTGAAGAGTCAGTCAGTGGAGTCGGTGGTCAGTTGGTTGCGGTGAGGAGTCGGTGGTGAGGAGTGAGAGAACCAAGAAAGAGTTGGGGGTTTGGACCAGACGAGTCGCACAAGGCCTGGCAAAGCACGCGACGTACACAGCAGCCAAAACAGCAGCGTGGGGCCTGGCCTGAACGGCGGCTGCTAAACGTGCCGGTTGTGCTGCGGGACCCCCTTGGACCTCCCTCTCCCTCCAGCCATCCACCTCCTGCCATTCCTGCCATTCCTGCAATTCCCCGCGTGAGTCAGTGTCTTCTGTTTGTTCTGTCCTGGGTTAATTAAGCTGTATAAGTTAATAATTGCACTGTGTCTCTAATCCTTCTGTATATTATTTTATTATCTTTCCTTCTCCTTGGTTACTTTGAGCATGTAAATAGTAGGAATAAATTTAGTGGTATTTCCAACCTTTTTGTCTTCTGCTTCTTCTTCTTCACATCCGTGTCGCCTTTGTCTTTTCCCTATTGACTAGTTGTGGTGCGATACGGCCAAAGTTCTGGGTGAATCGGGTGAGTCAGGGATCCTGTTAGGTCGCGGCAATACCAAACCGCTCGGTAACTAACATCTTAAACCGCGATCTGTAACAATATATATATATATATATATATATATATATATATATATATCTATAGATATATATATATACATATATATATACATACATATACATATATATACATATATATATACATACATATACATATATATACATATATATATACATACATATACATATATATATATATATATATATATATATATATATATATATATATATATATATATATATATATATAATATATATATATATATATACCTTGGACAAAATAAGTTAGGGATCATAATTTTCATTTCATTTATTTTCACGTGGAAAAAATATTTTATTGGTATTCTTCATACTAAAATATAACAGAACAATTTGTTAACAACTTGAAATAGAATATGAGCAAGTTCATCAACCATAACGGAGCAATTATGCGTTTCATCCAGCAACCCCCAAAATCAACATGAAATTCACTATGGGGCCAATAATTCAGTCACTAAAAATGTCTTGCTAACAGTCTCAATAAGATGTGTGTCCCATGGGCTCCAATAACAGCACGACACCACCTCGACATGCTGCGAATCAGGTGCCGGAAGCTTATTTGTGGGATCCTTGGCCATTCCTCAAGAAGCGCGGCAATCAGTTGCTGACGATTTGCAGGAAGATGTGTACGATCAGAAACACGACGCTGTAGCATGTCCCAAGCATGCTCTATCGGGTTTAAGTCCAGAGAACGGCTTGGCCAGTCCATACGGCTTATGGTCTCCCTCTCAAGGTAATGGTCGACAACCCGAGCCCTGTGTTATTGAATTTAACCCACAGTTATTGAATATATATGGACGGTGGTAATTATTAAAAAGTTTTAAAAGCAACTACATTTTCTCGTAGAAAAAAATAACTTGAAAAGGCAATCCCTAACTTGTTTTGTACAGTATATATACATATACATATACATATACAGAGCTCCGCTGGGTATGTGGGTGGCCCCATGCAAACCTCATGTGGGGGGCCCTTTCTATTGGTGTGCTAATAATATGGTGACAGATCTTCAGGGGAGGGGGGGGAGGGGGAGGGGGAGGGGGAAGGGGGGAAGGGGGGGAAGGGGGAAGGGGGGAGGGGAAGGGGAAGGGGGAGGGGAAGGGAGAGGGGAAAAGGGAGGGGGGAGGGGGAGGGGAGGGGAGGGAGAAGGGGAGGGATAGGGTGGAGGGGGAAGGGAGGGGGAGGGAGGACCGGAGGGGGAAGGGGGAGGGAAGGGGAGGGACAGTCAACAATGACGTTGCAGTTCTCATGGTCGGAGAGCAGCACAACAATCGCGACATCATCCTGCATCTTCGCAACAGCACGAAGCGGATTTTGGAGACTCACCGATCCTGTGACGCCCTCCAGTACCGGCGTTGCCGTGCGGGGGAAGGGGTGACCCGTACATTACACACATTACAACATTACACACACACAAACTGTGTTTTATGTTCAATGGTCTGGCGGCGAAGATGGAACATCACGTGATCGCTCTGAGCGAATCAGCACGCTGCTCTGCCACCCCAGGTCAGATTCCGTGTATAATATTTCTCGCTGAAATGCGCTGAGGGTAAATATGAATAAAAAATATGGATCTCGTCAAATATTTTTAGGTAGGCCATGTCCTTCCCAGGCTCAATGGCTATGTCGGTGCCAAATATCAAGTACGTGAGCCTCTCCGTTTAGGAGTCTATCGGTAACATTATACACACACACACACACACAAACTGTGTTTTATGTATGTATGTATATATATATATATATATATATATATACATATATATGTATATATACACACACAGAGTCGTGCGAATGTCCTCTGATAATACCGTGGGCTCCCGGATGGGAAAACGAATTTAAATGGAGGCGTTTATTCAATGACGTACTTTGACTATAACATAACAGCACGGGAGGAAGAAGGAAGAGGAAGAAGAGGCGAGCTCTTACATGTAGCGATCTCACCGGCAGCTCCGATCCTGTAGGGGATGAACTCAAACGAACACGGGGGTAAAATGTACAAGAATGAAATATTTATTACGGAATATTTCCAGAACGAAACCCCAGAACAATAGAGCGTGACGATAAAAACTAAACCCCCTATTGAGCGCTCTAACACACACACTTCAAATACACACGATGGGAGAATGAAT